>NC_051445.1:29560584-29573480 GCF_001649575.2 Kryptolebias marmoratus
TTCTCAGTTCGTTGTTTATGTGTCGTGTAACATAGCATACCGTACAATTATTCAGCCTGTTGTTGCCTCTATTCTATTTTTATTTTAAATTGCCTTTCAAGATGACATGTCTGTTCTTGGTGTTGAATTTTATCAAATAAATTTCCCCCAAAAATGCGACTTATACTCCAGTGTGACTTATATATGTCTTTTCCTTCTTTATTATGCATTTTATGGCTGGTGCGACTTGTACTCCGGAGCGACTTATAGTCCGGAAAATACGGTACTTACAGGTGGACATACAGGGTACTTACAGGTGGATATACAGTGTACTTACAGGTGGATATACAGTGTACTTACAGGTGGACATACAGGGTGCTTACATGTGGATATACAGGGTGCTTACAGGGTACATACAGGGTACTTACAGGTGGACATACAGGGTACTTACAGGTGGATATACAGGGTACTTACAGGTGGACATACAGGGTACTTACAGGTGGACATACAGGGTGCTTACATGTGGATATACAGGGTGCTTACAGGGTACATACAGGGTACTTACAGGTGGACATACAGGGTACTTATTTACTTAACAAACAGGATAACATACAGAAATCCATGCAAAAACCTCCCCTTTTACTGTTTCAAACAGGTCATGTTTTATAACAATTGAATAATGTTTGCTTAACAATCATCCATGAGACCTTGTTTAAACTGATTACTGTAGAAATTTTTTATAAAGGAGACCACACTATGAGCTAACTTTACTTCTAAAACTTCCTGGAAGCTGCCATTTTCACTCCAGGAGGAAGGTTGCATTGCAGCAGGGGTGCTCTACTTTGCACCATCTGTCTTGAACTTTTTGTTTGTTTTCAGTGATATGCTCACAAATTTTTGAAAGCTTTGATTTTTATCCATCTCCTTCCTCATATTTATTTTTAGAAGACTGTGTGTAGTCTTGGCAAACAATTGAGATAGTACTGTTCCCAGACGTTCTAGTCGTGCATTGTAGTTACAAAAAACATTTACAGTATGTGGATCATTATGACTGGAGCAGTCTAAAAATAGCTCTGTCTACAAAGCGTCAACTTTTTTTTTCTTTTGTAATCAACTAGGTTGACCAATCGTTGCAGTCCTAAACCCCTACCCTCTTCGTTGTCATGACTTACCAAATATTGTCTGTTTGACAGACTTGTACTAGCTTAATATGAGGCTTAAGGTATGCAAGTAGCTCTGATAGGCATATTTTTAGCATTCGATTCGGAAAAATCAGTTTGGGATCCTGGTAGCTTTGTGGGGGTCAAAAGGTTTTCTAAAAGGGCCATATTCGGCCTGAGGCTATATTGTTGAGTAGATATGAACTACACAGCTTCAGCAACTCTACTTGGACAAATGACAGTGCAGTCACTATTCTGCTGATTCTTTTAGATTAGCAGCACAGATTAACATAAAAAAAATCCATGTTTGACATTTGAAAGTCAATTCAGAGTCATCCAAGTCCGCATTGCATCTAAAAATAGATTACATCAACTTCAACATAGACAGTGTTTTTCAGAAATCTTGAGACTCTGCTTAGGTAGTGGTGTTCTAACTTTCAGAATGATGAGGACTATTCTGTGGTGAAGCAGCTGAGAGTCCAGCTGGCTCAAAAAGAGATGGAGCTGCAGATGATGGAGCGCCAAGCAGACGAGATCAGTTCACTCAGACGACACAACTACCTGTTGCAGAGCAAGGTACACAAACACACCAAACATGCTGTGGTGCGTTGTGGAGTGAGAGCACAAAAAGGAGGCAAAGTCTCACCACACTTATTGTTGGTTCAGTTAGGAATTTTAACTAGTCATGGCTTCATTGCTTTGAGCAGAACCTTAATGTAAGAGTTACAGTGAAAAAGCACCAATCAAGAAAATGGAGGTTTAGATCCAGAAATCACAAACATAAGTTCTGCAGGGCACAGGATGAAACTGCCACAATTGGCTTTTACTAAAAACAGTAATATATTAAAATGAGTATATTTGTTTACTTCATCGAGAGTCTGTATTTACCAGCTGATAGGTAATTGTGAAACATCTGCAGTGAAGTTGCAAAGAGATAAATTTACTCCACAGCTGATCTGTGAAGAAAAACTCTATGGTGAGACTTTGATTTATTTGGTTCTTTAAAAAGTTGTGGGCTATTTTATTGTATTTAGCTGTGGTTCATCAGATGTCTAATAAATGAGGTGACATAAAAGTGCATCATAACCTCAAGACAAAATCACATTTTTGATATTACTTTTTTATATTTTTTCTTTTGACACTTAAACGTAATGATTTGGTTGAATCTAAAATGATATCAAAGTCCATATTTCGAAACTGGAGCCATTAAGAAGTCATTTTAGGCAACCAAGGAGTTGGGATTACTCTTTTTTTTTTTTCTTCTTCTTTTTTTTGGGATTCTTTATTCATCTGATTTTTCTTAAAAAAACAAATGTTTCTCTTAAAATAATTTCAAAACTTGTTACTAATTTAAGCAAAGAAATCATGCAGATTTTTGCTGAGCAATGTAACATCTCCTGCAGCCGCTCAGCTCATCTGCTGTCAGGTTTAGACCGGACCAATACCTGACAGATAGTTAGAGCAGGGGTGTCAAACTCCAGGCCTCGAGGGCCGCTGTCCTGGGAGTTTTAGGTTTTTTGCTCCAACACACCTGATTCAAATGGTTTAATTACCTCCTCACCAAATCATCAAGTTCTCCAGGAGCATGGCAAAAAGTCATTAATTTAAACCAGGTGTTTTTAAGCAAGAACACATCTAAAACATGCAGGAGAGCGGCCCCTGAGGAATGGAGTTTGACACCCCTGAGTTAGAGGCATAGCTTCTGGAAATAAATGAGGTGGACTGCACACAATCAGGGTTAATGCAGCCTGTTTTTGTTTGGATTTGAATTGTATTTACAGTTGTTCTAGCTAAAAAAAAAAAAGCAGAAAATATCATCCTTAAAACAAATCTACTGCCTGATGAGTTCTAACCTCCGATTATCAATATATTTATCCAGTCACCCAACCCTATTGTGCACCCTATAAACGGTCTAGGCACTGTACTTCAGCACTTGCAGAAATCTACTTTTTGTGTTCCTCAAATTGTTGGTATTAACATTAAATAATATTCAATTTTTGACCATTTTAAATTGATTCAGAATTGTTCATGTCCACATTGTGATTCATTTCTTTTCCGTTCAGTTTAGCAGGTGAACCATGACCCTGAAACACTGCTTCAACCTGGTCAATGTTTTGTTCATGAAAAGAAAAGATCCCCTTCACACTAGTTGATGAACTTGGATGATTTTTGCAGGGTGTTGGTGAGGTCTTTGGGGGCATATTAAGAGCGTGTTGGGCTCCCTGTTAAGTGTAATATGTTTTGTTTGTTTTTCTCCTCCATAGCTGCGAAGAGCGGAGGAAGTTGGTCAGAAAAAGAGGTGTTTGGAAGCTGGAGATCCTGCAACTGATGAGAAACTGACTCAAATTCATAAAAAAATACAAGAGCAAGAGACACTGATAAAAGGTTATCAGCAGGTAATACTTCTTTTAACTGGTGTCATGTCTGTCTTTAATTTTAACGTAATTATTGCCTGTCGCCAAAGGCAAAAGGTCTGCATGTGTTCATTTGTCTGTTGTGTTAGCAAAATATCTCATGAACCACTGAAAGAATTTTAATGAAACTCTTAGAAAGTAATCGTTGCTTGTCCATCTACATCTGAATAACCTTTGGAGTCAATTCAATTCAAGATGGCCACCAAAGATAACTCACAAAACTGGCTTTAACTTAGTCAATTTTACAGATATTCAGCTGAAGTTTGATACGCTTTTAGCTGAGAGTCATCCCCAACTTACACTTGAGAGCTAGCTGATCACACAGGATCTAATTTAAAACTTTGCCCATAAATATTGGAGTCATTTCTGTTTGTCTGTTAGCAAAATATCTCATAAACCACCAAACCGTTTTTAATGAAACTTTCAGAAATTATTCATTGGATGTGCATCTAGAACTGATTAACAACATATACTTTTCAGTTTCAGCATTCAACCACCAACACTTTTAGGAATCATGGAGTTCATGCGTGTCTATCTATCTGTTTATGTATGTACGTATGTAATTTTGTATGTATTTAATGTAATGTAGGTACTTATTTACTTGCTTGGAGTGTTGTGCAATTTTACCTTTTACTTGAAATCATTTAAAGTTCAGCTCAAACAGTTTAAAACTGAGTTCATTTAAATTTATAGTTTAGCACCTGAAGTTTCACCAATTAAGAATAAACTAGTTCATGTTTATTTATTAAATTTTCACAAGATAGTCCTTTAAAAAAAGTTGTTACATTTTGGTAAATGATATGTAACCATTTACATAGTAATGATGTCATTGTAGTATAATCTGCTTTTTGTTTATGATAGGCTGTATTTATTACATATAGTCAAACCACACCCTGTCTCTAAATATCTTTTTACCTTTCCTTCTCATCAGAATGACAATAAGGAACTTTAGAATTAAAATTAGAAAGATCCAAAATAACTTTAAAATAATAAAGAAATAAATTCCAATGTCTCCAACACTGAGATTGGATATCTAAAACAATCTTTAAATAATCAAATGGTTGTTGTAACATTTAATGGTTAGACTGGTTTTGTAACCCAGATAATTGATTTTTTCTTAGTGAAAAAATTCATTTCAGATATGTAGAATGTAGATGTTATTTGCCATATTCTTAAGTAAATGTATGTATGTTAAAAATAATATCCCACCATCCAAATAAGAAACTTTGCCTAATTGATCTAAAACACACTTCAACCAAACTGCACGGCTTAATCCTGCAGTAACAAGTGTACTTTATGCCTGTGGTTGAGGAGTAGCATAGATATACTCAAGTGTGCCTGCATGAAATCTGATTGTTTTAGTAAAGATTAAACTAAAATATATTTTCCATAATTATATTTAAAATTCCTATTGAGGGCCAACCTTCCACAGTTTACGTTCCTGGTTTATAAAATTCCTGTTTATTCTAATAAATTCCCAATAATGCCTATAAATTCCTATGGAAAGTTTCCTACTTTGAAAATTCCTGGAATTTTGCAAGTTTGTAATAAAACTACAAGTTCCATCATGCAGTAGCCCTGTCAGAAGGAATTTATTGATGGACGTTTAATCCGGTTGCTCTGCTCCTTAAACTTGTTTGTTGGAGTTTTTGAATGATTTAAATTGACTGTGGATGAAAGGCAAAAAATTTGTTACTTTAAAAAAAACCTTATGACTCGTTACTTTTTGTAATTCATGTAGGTCTTAAATTTAAATTATGATGGTCTCTGAATTTTTTAAAATGTTTTAAATTTAACTTAACTCAGTCTTCATTATTATGTAAAACTAACTGAGTTATAGCCGTTTTTGTGTAATGTCACTGGCTGACTGTGGCAGCCACCTTAATTGGGGTTGACTCCAAAAGTTAATCAGTTGTGGATCTCTATCCAATGATTGTGTTTTGAGAGTTTCATTTCAATCCATTAACTGGTTCATGAGATAACAGACAGATACACAAAAACACAAACCGGCAAAACATTGTCTGCCTTTGCCTTTGATAATTGATGAAGCCTATTCTCTGTAATGAACTTTATAAGTGTTTTGTCATTTTCTTGAGTCTTTGTGTGGTTAAAAGTCAGTCAACAGAAGATGTTTTCCAGGAGAATGAGAAGTTGTACCTGCAGATGAAGGCTCAGCAGGCCAAGACTAAAGCCAACGAGGAGGCCATGTTTAACGAAAACCAGAGACTGATGGATGAACTGGATTTGACACGGTGTGTTCATCACTTATCAGAGCTGTGAATCAGAAAAACAACAAACTGTTGTTCTTTAACATCTGTTTTATTTTTACCAGGGAGCAACTGAGGGAAGCCTCAAGACCTGTGGGCAGTGCATGTCTGATGGATCCTACTCAAATCCACCTACTGCAGGTGTGTAACAAGCTCACAGAGAAGCTGGCAGCTTTGCTCCTTTACTTACCACAGACATGTTTGTGTTTGTAGAGGAACGAGATCAAACTGTCTGAGGATAATCAGAGGCTGAAGCAAGAAAAACAGTCTCTGGAGGTCAACTTACAGCTGATGAAGAAGGAGAGAGACCTGGTTAAAGTCCAGACTATCCCCAGTTCAGGTCAGACAGGCTTAAGACACGCTTAAACAGATTACAGGGAGTTCCTGAGTGATAACACATTGATTGCATGGATATGAGATTTCAGAAACCTGTTCCTGTTTAGACTTGTACGCTAAACAATTATCTGCATCATTTCTTATCATCACTGCATGCTGCTGTAACGGTAACAACAAGAGATGACACTTTTCAACCTAAAACATTTACAGACACCAGATTGTTCTGTTATGGGTCAGGAGAAAAGACTCTAGAGTTGCGTGTTCTGGAGAACAGGCACAGAGAGGAAGTGGCAGCGCTGAAGAAGAAGCTGCAGTGGTTTGCTGAGAACCAGGAGCTGCTAAACCGGGATGCCGTCAGACTGAAGGCTGCTACAGCTGAGATCCTCCAGCTCAAAGAACAGGTTAAGCTTCTCTCTGATTTACTGTTTACTCACTGACTCCGCTTTCTGCACAAGAATTTTACTGTTCGGTATTGAAAGGTTTAAACAAAACATTATTGGATCTTTTTTAGTTTGTCTGACAAGAAGTTGTTAACAACAAACCAAAAGTAGCAGCAGAGGAGTTTGGACTCATCTGTTCTGAGTTTCAGGGAATTCAACTTGGTCTGTGCAAAGAATAATAATGAAAAGGAAATATAAGACTTAGAAATTGACAACTTAATTAGAGATTTATTATAAAGTGTCCTTCAAAAGTATCCATTCCTCTTGGTAATCTTTCTGTTTTATTGCCTTACAAACTGGAATTGAAATGGATTTTTAATTTGTAAGAAGTAATAATAATAACAGTAATATTTTTAGAATATATTTTAGTGTATTTTTCTCAGTGCTTTCTATAAAACCTTTGTATCACAGTTCTTGATTATTAAAAACATGGATCTGTATATTTTTCTACCTTTCCTCTTGCTCTTGTGATTAGTATGAGTTGAAAGGCCAAATGAGCAAGAGCGTGGAGGAAATTTTAGAAACCAGCAGTACCAACAGTCATAGAGAAAAATGTTTCTCCTGGTCTAAAAAAGATTGAACTAGAGACCCTTGCCAGGAGGCAGGATAACATCCTTTGGGGTTTCACATAGTCGTAACTAAAAAGCTGAATTCCTGGCAGTACAACCAGCATCACCATCTTTCTGACAGTCTGTGCAGACAGGGACATCACAGCAAGTGGTAAGCAGAGAAGAACGACGATCGCTCTAAGCCTTTGGGAAAAAGCATTCTGGTGAAGTTTTTCAGCTACAATTCCAAAAGGGCTGTTTGATTCAGAAACAAAGACTGTGGTTCACCAAAAGAACACCAGCCCACAGTGAAAAATGATGGTGGCCATAGTGACCTGATCGGTGGAACACGTGGATTTCCTTTTTTTTTCTGTTGAATTGTACAGGATATACAATATGTCACAGCGAAAGTCGAAAAAGTTTGAATTGATTTATCATGGTTTAATTTTTTTAGATTACAAAACCTAATTTTTTAACACAGGGGTATAGATAGGCCTGTCACGATAACAAATTTTGCTGGACGATTAATTGTCTCAGAAATTATTGCAATAAATGATATTATGGTTTGGCAACTGTTTTAAACTAATGTAATGATAATAACATAATAGTGCAAGTACATCCTTTCAAAGATTAATAAACTTTACTTTCAAAAGAACTCTTAACACTGGAACTGGACCACAAAATAGACAAAACAACAAAAAAAATAAACAAAATGGACTCTGTCTCCATTAACAAAAAATGCACTTCAATAAAAACTAAATACAACAAAAAAACAACATGGAATTAAAACCTACATTCAACCAAAACAGATTATTACGGATTACCTATGGATTATTACATCTGTAAAATATACCGCCCTTCAAAAAATAATAATAATCATTAGTTTTTTAGTTTTATATAGAGAAGACGGACAAAACTGCCAGTTTTATAAACAAAAAGTGCAAACTAACAAAAGCACACGGCGACTAAATCACAAATGCGACATACCGGCTCACAGAGGTTCAGCGGTTCGCCTCGGTCATTTGGTTTGAATCCGGAGTGCTCCCACACCGCTGCTGTTACGTTCAGCCTTGAAATCAATTCAATTTGATTTTTTCCCCCAATATCAAATAGCTTTTCTTTAGCTTGCTAATTCCTCACGGGGCTCTAATGCTGCAGAGGAACAAGAAGATGCGCCTCGGCTGGCTACCTGACGCGATAGTTCACGCCCCACTAAGAGAAAATGAGGGGTCAGTGAAGAGCACCGGGGCTGAGCCTTTTGTCATCCGTTGTCTTCAGTAGGGAGAGAGAGAGAGAGACACAAAGGAACAATAACGCCGTTAAATGAAAATTATCTACCTCATTTTAATTTATTGTGCAATTAATTGATTTATTGTTTATTGCTAGAGGCCTAGGTATAGACTTTTTATATCCACTGTATATGTAGCAGAAGATGTGCTGAATCCCAGCTCTGAAAATACAGATGTGAAAATAACTGGTTGTTTCCATTACAGGTAGAAAAACTAAGGCAGGAGGTGGGCAAAAGAAGCAACGAGCAACAGAGAAAGACCAGAGACAGATCTGCAGACACAAAAAGAATCCAGGAGCTGGAGTGGCAGGTTACTCCCACAGCAACAAGCACACGAATCAGTCAACTTAATCCTCCATTACTTTACAAGTCCTTGTTTTTACCAGGTGAAGGACCTTGAGCAGATTCTGAGAAGCAGAAATCCAAACTCACTGCCTGCCCTGATTTATGCTGCAGCCACAGCTGCTGATGAGAATACCAACTCTGCCAAGACGTCTCCACCCAGCAGGATCAACACTCTGCTGGAAAGCAGGATTCAGCGTCTGGAGGCTGAACTGGAGAGTCACGATGAAGAGGCCAAATGCAGCCTGCGGGCCATGGAGCAACAGTTCTACAGGATCAAGGTATCATTAGCCCATGTATTTTTTCATAGATAAATGACCTGAAATTGCTAACATTAGCCAGGCTGCTCCATTCACCATAGCACCCAAGGGAAAGCTGTTGGTGTAACAAATTGATGGGTCAGCTTGCTGCTGATTTAGAAAAAAAAAAAATTAAAACATGCATGAAACAATATTTAAATCTTACATAAAACTATAAAAACACATGGATAAAACTATTAAAGCCACACGTGAAATGTTTCTACTGTGAAAATTATAAACTTAGACATAACCAAAATAATTACCCAAAGGTTGTTGAGTCGTCTATAAAAAGAACATATATCTTTATCTTATAGGGTTTTCTTTGTCAGGACATTAATAATATCAGTTGGTTAATGTCAACTCTTTCTTTTGTCTGCTGGTTTTTTAGGTCTTATCAGATCAGTTTAAAGTATAACCCAACACAATATTACAATAAATGCTTCTCAGAAAATCCTCTCATAAAATGTTAATTAAAAAAGTAAAATAAGAACATTTAAATGATATTTTCTTGTACCTAAATTGTGTGTGTGTGTACTGAAGCTGTGCTACGAGCAGCAGATCTCTGAGCTGGAGCAGCAGCTGGAACAAAGGCAGCAGGCTGTAGCTGTAACTGGATCAGAACCATGGAAGTCCAAGTGTCAGCTTCTGGAGGAAAAACTGCAGCATGTCAATGATAGCCATCAAGAAACAGAGAAATACCTCCGTGATCAGATTGAATCTCTTCAGCAGCAGCTCAAAAACAAGGTCAATGCAGGATTTATTGGAGTAAAACCCAACAACAGAAACGTTAGTTTGTTCTATCTGAAAAACATTTTGAAGAGGAGCATTAAGACTGTGTGTGATTCATTAAAGAAAAGGCCAGAGTAGGAAATATTTTCTCTATTAACTAAACTTCTCTCATGCAGTCCCAGCCAAGTCCAGGCCGACACCAACGCCAAGCCGAGGCTGCGTTTGGTGCCCGAATAGAACGGCTGAATCAAGAGCTCACCTCCAAAACAAGAAGCGTTCAAGAACTGAGCCGCACTGTGGAGCGGCTGCAGAAAGAGAGGAAAAACATGCTGTGTGCATCAAGACCTGAAACCTATTCTGCAGACACCAAACAGCGCCTGGGCCAGACCAGAACTCTGTGCTCTTCTCCCTCAGAGGGAGAACCATTTCCCGCTGCACAGTGTGAGAAGATCTACCAGCCGATGGTCTTTACAGGTCTGAATGTTCCCTCTGCTGTTCTCTGTACCACTTTCTATACTGATCAGATCTAACTGGAGCACCGAACCAACAGTTCTAAGCAACATAAACTATGATCCAGCAGGTTACACTTTTAACCCATTTTGATAATTTAGGTGGCAAACATACAGTATTAGGTGAATTGCAAAAGCATTAAGCCACCTTGGTTTTCCCTTTGTTTTTTATGCCATACAACCTAAAATTTAAAAGAAATTTTAGGAGGTGTGTATCTTTTCAATTACAAAACATAACTATCAATTTGAAGATACAAACTACTTTTTATTGTGAAAGAAACAAGAACTGAGACAAAAAGTAAACCTGAGTGTGCATATGTCTTTGGCCATCCAAAGTCAACACTTTGTGTTGCCATGTTTAGCAGCAGTTCCAGAATTAAGCCTCTTCAGGTTTGTCTCCATGATCTTGGTCCATCTAATCTGTAATTTTTGTTCGCTCTTCATGACTAAACAGGTGCAGCTCCTTCGGGTTGGATAGGTGCTGTTTCTATCCAACAATCTTTAAATCAAACCAGAGATTATAAGTTGGACTGAGATCTGGGCTTTGACTGGACCATTCTAGAACATTTAAATGGTTCTCCTTAAACCAGTGGACTGTTGCTCCAGCAGTGTGTTTATGCTCATTTTCCAGCTGGAAGGTGAACTGTTGTCTTACTCTCAAATCTTTGGAAGACCGGTTTCCCTTAATAATTTCTCTGTATTTTGCGCCATCTATCTTTCTTCTTCCTCTGACTATTTTCCTGGTCCATGCAGGACACAACATTTTGCATTCCATTCTTCACTTCCTGTTTTCTCACAATAAAAGTACATAGCTGAACATATGAAGTAAGAACAGCAGATTGCCTCCACAAATCAATAACTACATACCTATTTTTCAAAATGAATATAATGTGATAACATCCTCACAAGTAGACTAAGCTCTGTCAGGCAGAATGTAATAAACACATCAACAGTTTGGTTTGTTTGGGCCTGCGGTGGGTTGGTGGTGAGTGCCGCAGTCTTGTAATCCTGAGGTTGCAGGTTGGAGTCTAGGTTGTGGCAGGAAGGGCATCAGGTGTAAAACAATTGCCAGATTGTTCGTGCGAGTTTCCTCACTTTGTCAACCCCTGAAAAAGGGAGCAGCCAAAATAACTTACTTATTAGTTTGTTTGAATGGGATTTTGCAGAACATTTCTCTTAAGGAATAAATGTCCTTGGGGGTGAATATTTTTGCTACCCACTGTAGTAAGAAGTCATAACATTATGACCCCAAGTTAAATACTGTTAGATCTGAACAATTTGGGCACTATGTCAAAATCTCAAACTTATTGTTCCTTAAATCCTTCTTGAAGCTTTTCTGCAGAGCAGCGGGGAGCATTGCCCTGTCCTCCTGAAAGAGGCCTTCCCTGAAGAATTCATTGAGGGAGAAGACTTAGTTAGCAACACTGTTTAGGTAGGTTGTTTAGGTTCTCTCTATCAGAAGAAGCATAAATTAGTTCTTTTCTATTAGACTGGATAAAACAAGCCAACCTTCTCTCCTCTTCATTATCATTGCTCAATGGTGCAGTCATTACATTTTACTTTCTGTCAAAATTTTGGAGCTTTACCATAATATTTGTCAGGGTTTTCATTTATTTAACCTGCTAAGAAAGAATCACACTGGAGAGGCTCGTTGTCTTTTTGTGAAGGCCTTCGCAAAGAGGAGAAATTCCACAACAGCTCCTAATGGCGTGCTGTCCAGGAAGTTCTGCCTCCTTACTTGGGCTTTCTCTTTTATTAAAGTAAGAAGAAAAAAGGGGTTGATCTGAGCTGGGCAAACCAAGTACAGACCATAGTTTAAACATAAGCATAACAGAAACACATAGCTGTTTGGGAGAGTCAGATGGTTTGGCGCCTGCGTGTGACCTTCGTCTCTCACGTAGGCAGTTTTACACATGAGCACAAAGGCGGATAAAATAAAAACCCTAACATTCCCTCCTGTTTATCAGTCTTTGTTGGAAAACTGGAACCCAAAGAAATTATTGTCACATAATTCAAAAACTCATAAAAGGAAATTAGAAAACATAAAAATAATAAGAGAAAAAACATGGTTAAAATAGAAAAAATAAAAATAAGAAGAAAAAAAATGGTTAAAATAGAAAACATTAAAATAACACAACTTGAAAAAGCAAATTAAAATGAAATCATGGAATCATTAATCAAATGAAATGAAATGGAATCATTTATGAGTTGAAAATTCAGAAAAGGAAATATGAACTGAGAAATAGAAAACACAAAAATGAACGACTTACATACATCGATCAATTTCTGAAACCTTAGTTGTGAACACATCCGTTTTAACCGCTGCAAGAAATGCTTTTCAATTAAAACATATAACAACTTTTCCATTCTTTGAAGAAAACACAGGTCGGTTTCAGAGTTAGACTTCATATTCAGCGTTTGGGAAAGGGCACAGTTTCACCACGATCGCTGCTCGCCATGGCTGCCATCTGCATTTCCACCAGCGTCTGGGTCACCGCTCTGGTCATCATACTCCTAAGACAGGGGATGACACAACAGAAAACCAGAAAGAACAGTAACAACACAAAGATCACTGGGATAAACAG
>NC_051445.1:29573580-29585703 GCF_001649575.2 Kryptolebias marmoratus
CAAAAAAGTGCAAGGAAAATTCAAACTGTTTTAACATGAGACGTATGCATGAGACTTTGCAACTAGTTTTAAAAATATACAGAAAGTTTTCTTTACCTTTTTTTTATTTTTAATGCTGATTCATGGAAGAATTTTTTCTAACTTCAGGACAGGAAGATCTGAGCAGTCAGATTCTTAAGTCTGGATTTTGTCATTGCCTACTTCTCTTGCATACACATTTCCAAAATAAGATGGAGATTTTAGCAGGGCTGAAGGCTACAGCCTGACATATCTATCTATCTATCTATCTATCTATCTATCTATCTATCTATCTATCTATCTATCTATCTATCTATCTATCTATCTATCTATCTATCTATCTATCNTCTGTCGTGGTGAAGAGAGAGCTGAGCCAAAAGGTGAAGCTCTCGATTTACCGGTCGATCTACGTTCCTACCCTCATCTATGGTCACGAGCTTAGGGTAGTGACTGAAAGAATGAGATCGCAGATACAAGCGGCTGAAATGAGTTTTTTCTGCAGCGTGTCTGGGCTCTCCCTTAGAGATAGGGTGAGAAGCTCGGTCATCCGGGAGGGACTCAGAGTAGAGCCGCTGCTTCTCCACGTAGAGAGGAGCCAGTATAGGAGGCTCTGGCATCTGGTTAGGATGCCTCCTGGACGCCTCTCTGGTTTCTTGGTTGGCCTGGGAAAGCTTTGGGATTCCCCCGGAGGAGCTGGCCCAAGTGGCTGGGTATGGGTCTCCCTGCTTAGGCTGCTGCCCCCGCGACCCGACCCCGGATAAGTGGAAGAAAATGGATGGATGGATTTTCTTATTGAGTCTGGTGCATTACCTTCTGATTTCCTTATTGTGTGCAGCTAATGAAGTTGCTGCTAGAGCTGAAGGAAGCTAAAGAAGCTCAGAGTTCAGAGGTGAAGCTCCTGTGTAACCTGGAGAGGAAGATCATGGACATGGAGCTGAGGCACGAGCACAGAGAGAAAGAGCTGCAGCAGGTAGCAACCAAAGTTTGCTTACAAATGTGAAGCTGATCATTTCATCTAAACACACATTTTTAGTCGGTGTTTGTTGTTCTGACTCTGATTTGCAACATTTTTCATCTTCAAAACTGTTTCTTTGAATCATAAAAACTTATTTATTTTTCTCATGTAAGTCGGCAGACACATTGAAGGAAACTATGAGGGGTGTTGTTTTTATTTAGTTTATAATACAGAAACAGTCAACAAAAACCTGCACAAGGTTAAATTTCATTACCTTTATTTTAGTGTAGAATCTAACTGAACCAGAGTGATATTTGAAGCAGACTGTTGTCTTTATTTCATGATTTCAATCAACTATTTTTATGGAAAAACAAACATTATTCTGAGCAAACAGCTGGTAGAATAATAAAAGCAGAGCTCATCACTCAGGATAACTTTACAAGTATCATTACTGATACTCAGGGAAATACTAAATACTTGATCCCATTTTCAAAACAAAATGTTCTTAAATTTCCTACTGATTGTTTGAACTGTTGATATCAGTAACACAAGTTAACCTGACTTGAATGCATTGCTTTCATAATTTTTGTTATTTTGACCTTATTTTACTTGAAATTAAATCATTTAATTACTAACACACAGTTAAAATGACTAAAATTGTATTTAAAAAGATTCTTTCCACTCTGGCTGTATATACTGTATTTTTAGTTTCATGGGGAAAAGAAGTCCACCCTGTTTTAGTTGTTTTGTTTTTTTAGGGGACATAATCAAAGTGATCTTGCCATTACTGGGTCCTAAAATGATTCAAATCAAACCTGAAGTGGACAAAAGCACCACAGATTCCACCATGTCATTATTAATTCAACATAAATGAAGCCAAAATGGAAGAACTGAAAAACTGCCTCCAGCCCCTGATCCTGCCGCTTGTAGAACCTCTTTTAGCAGCAATAACTCTCAGTAGTGGTTTTCTGTAGGACTGTCTCAGTCCCCGATGGTTGTGAAGGAATTTTGGCCCATTCTTCTTTCCAACATTGCTTCAGTTCATTGAGGTTTACAGATGTTGGTTTCTGCTCAGCTCTCTGAAGGTCCCACCACAGCGTTTCAGTCAGGTTGAGTTCTGGACTTTGACTGGACCATTACAACACCTTAATTCTGGTCTTTTTGAGCCACTCTGTTGTAGATTAGCTGCTGCTGTTTGGAATCATTGTCCTG
The DNA here is from genome assembly GCF_001649575.2 of Kryptolebias marmoratus. NCBI lineage: Eukaryota > Metazoa > Chordata > Actinopteri > Cyprinodontiformes > Rivulidae > Kryptolebias > Kryptolebias marmoratus. The sequence goes on from NC_051445.1 coordinate 29,575,766, forward strand.
TTGGCATCATGACCCAGTTTGATCCGATCTTCAACTGTTGGACAGATGGCCTCACATATGACTAGAATCAGAATCAGAGGAGTTTATGATCGAATCAGTGACTGTAAGAAACCCAAACCATGAGCCCTCCACCACCATACAGTTAGTATGATGTCGTTTTTGCTAAACATGCTGCATTATGGATAAACATCTGTACTTTTGAGTAATTGTTCAGAAGTCTTGTAGTTCATTCAATGAACCTTTCCAAACCTAATTCGTGCTGACATGTTCCTCTTAGACAGAAGAGTTTTTCTCCTGCAACCCTTCCAAACAATCCATGCTTTTTCAGTATTTTTCTAATTGTGCTGTCATGAACTTTAATTTTTAACCTGGTAACTGAGGCCTGTAGAATCTGAGATGGAGCTCATTTCTCTGAGCACTGCATGGTCTGACCTTGGGGTGAATATGCTGGGATGTCCAGTCCTGGGAAAATTGGCAGTTGTCTTAAATATTTTCCACTTGTGAATAATCTTTCTCTCTGTAGAATGATGGACTCCAAATAGTTTGGAAATGACCTTTAACCTTTCTCTGATTCATAGACATCAACAGTTGCTTCTCTAAGGTCATTGCTGATGTCTTTCTGTCCTGGTGTTGTGTTAACACATATGTTTGGTCGAGAGCAGCAAACTGACAAAACTCCTGCTTTTATAGAGGTGATCACACTGATGCTGATCAGTTAATCAATACATTTGATCAATAGCTCCAAGCTGATACTTTTCCTAAATCCTGTGGAAGCAGTAAGGATGGATATAGTTTTTCACTCACAGCTTTTTCATTTTGGATTCATTTGTGTTTAATATATAATGATAATGACATGAAATCTGTTGTGTATTTTTATACATTGAAGTAGCTTTGAATCATTTTAGAAGCTGGTAAATACCAGATCATTTTTTGGATGTCCTGACTTGTAAAACCCAAGAACTAAAAAAGGAAAGACTTTCCTTCCTATGACTTAATGTGTTTGTTGCTTTAAGAAGGTGTCCAGTGAAACTATAACAGAAAACAGACGGTGTGACTCGTTAAAATGAGCTCTCTGTCTCCTCTGCAGATCATGGGGGGGTTGTGGCAGATGTCAGCAGCTGATCTGCAGTCAGAGGTAGAACGCTGGAGGCATCTGGCTCAGGACAGAAGCAGAGAGCTGGATGTTTTTCGTACGGAGCTGGACTCAATTCTGGATATCCTAAGACATCTTCAGAAACAGGGAGTGGCCCTCTCCAACCCTTGAAGCCCGAACTGCAGTCTGTCATGACTGAAACCTTATACCGACTGTGTCTACTAACATCTCAGCAGGATAAATGTAAGAAAAGCAAACCAGAGACACATCGGAGGGGGCGCATTTACTGTTCCTGTTCTCCGATGGGACCAGTGGTGCTCTTCTGTCAGAGTTGAAACAAAACATCTAATACTGTTCTTTGTACTAGTTGTTACCTACTTAATTCTTTGTATTTAAATTAGTTATTTAAGAAATAAAACTGTCTGCTTTCTCTGGTGTTTATTTTTTATATTCCAAAAAAGTTGCATAATCTTTTATAATATAAATATTAAAAACTCTGAGCTTGCTTCTTTTGTATAAATCTTTTTTATTAATCAGTGTTTGTCTTGAAAAGTGCACACATTTTATTACAAATAAACAATTCAAAGCTCAGTAAAACCATAGTTCAGTGTATCTGAGCCTCCATCTACACTATTTCAAATATTTTAAAACAAAGATTTTCTGCTGGGTTGGCACATCCGGTTTCAGTTTAATTATTTATTTAAAACAGGGACAATGTGCAAAAAAAAAACATTAATAAAAGATGATTTGCTTTTTGATGGTTTAGCTTAAGCTGGTTTCCATCCTATTCACAGGTTTTGTTGAAAAAAACAGATTTTTTAAAAAACTTTGTAAAGTCAATATCTTTAAAAAACTCTTCTTTTAGCTGATAGGTGTCCACTCCAGACACAATGTTTCAGAGTTGTTTTTTGGTTTTGTTTTTTTTAAACAACATAGCAAAGAAATTCAGGCATGCCCACCCTGTGCCCTGGAATCCAAAACAACAATCTGTTTTTTATTTTTGATTCTGTCACCATCAAGGTGGCGTCTTACTGGACCTAGTTGGAGATTGGCATTCGTGTGACAGCCTTGCAACTTTCGTGAAGCACCTAATTTCTTTGCTTGAGTTGCAAAGGCTTGTGTTGAGAAAACCAAGTTTTTAGTATTCACTCCTTTCAGAGGAATCTCACCTGACCACCAAGTCCAGATCAGAAGTTTAATTACCAATCACACATTTATTTAAACATTCAGCTGAATGGAGACAACAACTCACCAACAAGAAGAAACAGCAACCCGTTCCCAGTTGTGTTGTGTAATTCCCCACTTCTTTTTATATTATAAACTGCGCCCAAGACCAGGGTTTTCTGCACACAAACAGCTGCAGTAGTTTGTTTTTCCATCTCAAGGATGGCTACCTAATCTCACTTGTCCCTGTCATGATGTCCTGGAGTCATTTTACAGATGTTGAGTTGAAACCTAATTTTCAGGGTTTGACCAAAACGGCTACATCTGTCATTTCTCATCTTCAAATGATTTTAGTTTAAAACACTGGCATGGGAAGAGGATGTAGTGTGTGTTTCTTTAAGAAAGGCTAAGCCTTTAATTAAAATACTGTGGTGGGAGCTAAGAAAGCTGTTCAAAGACAAATGTCTACAAACCTAAATGCGTTGAAGCCACACTGGAAAGAAGAGACTAAAGTCAAGCAGGAGAGGATTTATGTTTTTCACACATAGCTTCTGCATTTGGTTTAGTTCTTTGAAATAAATGTTGTCAGTATAATGCATGGTGTTTTGTTTTGTTCATTCTGTCCTGATACAGATGGCTGTATGCAGAGTGTTGACTCAGTAAACAGTGTCTTTACTCTGGCTGAGGCTTCGCTGTTTGGATGGCCTGTTGTGTCCCAGCAGCCTTAGTAACACTGACTCAGTCCAGATGGATACTCTGATAACGTAATAATTTAATAATCAAACAGGAAAATAATCTCCATGTTCCTCAGGAGCCAAAGGAACCTAATATCCCGTTCTCTCATCTTGACACCAGGGTTTCTCCATGTGGACATCTCTGAATGAACTTCAAATCAAAGGTAAATAGTAGAAGATTGTATAATTCTTAAAGAAAATTATACAATATTAATCAGATACCAGAAATGTACACCTCAACCTGAAAAATGTTTCAAAATGAATAGAAGGAAATTACAAGAAATACTCAAATATTCATGTGGAACTGGAGGGAAAAGCAACAAAAATAAAATATTAAGATTAATTCTTTTTTTGTTTTTTTATAATGCAATTCAATTCAGTTTATTTATACACCACAAAGTCCAAACGGAAGTCATCTCAGTTCACTGTACAAAACATTCATGTCCTGTATTAATCCGTGTCAAAAATCCTTTTTTTTTAATAGAATACAGCATATAAAACTTAATTTTCTTTTCTACTTGAAGGACATTCAATGCACTCAATGGTGAGGCTCTTATCATCCATCCACTTTCTTTACTTGCTTCTCCTTTCTGGGTAGTGGGGGAGCTGGTGCCTGTCTCCAGCAGTCACTGTGGGAGAGGTGGGGGACACCCTGCACAGGTTGTAAGTCCATCTCAGGGTCACATAGAGACAAAAAAACATTCACACCTAAGGACAATTTAGAGTTACCAATGGACCTAACATGCATGTTTTTGGTCTGTGGGAGGAAACCAGAGTAAACCCAGGTGCACAGAGGGAGAGAATGCAAACTCCACCTAGGAAGACCCAGGTCAGGAAGCAAACCTGCAACTTTCTTGCTGGGAGGTAACAGCTCTAACCACTCTGCCGCTGTTCCACCCCAATCATTAGCACGGTCTCTTAATATTCCTTTAAGGTGCAGTCATGAGAAAAAAAATGTCCATCCTCTTTTTGTTGTTGGGGCAGCTGTGGCTCAGTGGTTAGAGCAGTCATCCAAAAATAAAACAAGTTAAGATAAGTTGAAGGTTTGAGTTCACCAGTATGCCACATGTCAAAGTGTCCCTGGGCAAGACACTGATCCCCTCATTACCTCCGATATGTCAACCATCAGTGTATGAATGTGATCTAAAGCACTGATTAGACTCTATAAAATGATTTATTCAGATTAGCTTTGTAGAAGTGCTGGATGAATGTGTGTGTGTGGATGGGTAAATGAGGGCAGGTTGTGTTGTAAAACACTGAGTGGCCTGGTTGCCTAGAAAGGCATTATATGAGTACAGTTCATTTTATTTTTAGGAGACATAATCAAAATGACTCAAATCAAACCTGAAGTGAACAAAAGCACCACAGATTCCACCATGTCATTATTAATTCAACATAAATGAAGCCAAAATGGAAGAACTGAAAAACTGCCTCCAGCCCCTGATCCTGCCGCTTGTAGAACCTCTTTTAGCAGCAATAACTCTCAGTAGTGGTTTTCTGTAGGACTGTCTCAGTCCCCGATGGTTGTGAAGGAATTTTGGCCCATTCTTCTTTCCAACATTGCTTCAGTTCATTGAGGTTTACAGATGTTGGTTTCTGCTCAGCTCTCTGAAGGTCCCACCACAGCGTTTCAGTCAGGTTGAGTTCTGGACTTTGACTGGACCATTACAACACCTTAATTCTGGTCTTTTTGAGCCACTCTGTTGTAGATTAGCTGCTGCTGTTTGGAATCATTGTCCTGTTGGCATCATGACCCAGTTTGGTCCAATCTTCAGCAGTAGGACAGATTCAAATTCAAATTCAATTCAAAAATACTTTATTAATCCCAAAGGGAAATTAAATGTTGTTGTAGCTCATAATCCTGGTTTTGTTAAAGAGTTGATGGCTGTGGGCAGGAAGGGTCTCTTGTAGCGTTCTGTCCCGATGTGTCCTCTGCCCTGGTGTCCTCAAAGAGCCCCACCAGGTGAGCCTCGCTGGCCTCCTGTGGAGCCATGATGGCTGAGCTCTGGAAGCTCAGGTCAGTCTTGAAGTCCTGGGCGATCTCCTGGACCAGGTGCTAGAAGGGCAGCTTCTGGATAAGCAGCTCGGTGGACTTCTGGTAGTGGTGGATCTCCCTGAGAGCCATGGTCCCGAGCCTGTAGAGGTGAGGCTTCACTCCGCTGGCTGGTGCGCTCCTGCGGGAAGCTTTGGTGGCAAGCTGCTTCCTGGGAGCTTCACCTCCGGTGGATATATGGGCGCTCTGCTTGGTTTTGGAGTAGTACATGACTGAAGTTCAGGGTTCTTCACATTTAACACTTGTTGTCATGGTTACGCATCATAACAAAATGTCCAAAAGTAAAAAGGCTTCAGTAAAAATCCTTCCAGCTGCACAGCATCCGATACCAGAGGAAGTAATCATCCAAAAAAAGTGATTTACAACCAGAAAAAAAAGAGGAATAAAGTTTTCAAAAGCAATATCTCAGAATGAATGGAACAGAGCTACTCCAACATGCAGCCACCTTGAGTGGCGCAATTCTAGATGGCCTCACATTTGAGTTTACAATCTACAGAGGAGTTCATAATCGACCCAGTGACTGTAAGGACTCCCCTTTTTGTGCATGCAGTTTTGTTTCCTTCAGTAAAATCAGATCAGTGTGTAACCTGGAATCTAAGGAAGAACTGAGCCATTATTGAAGGCCTTAGGAGCCAATTTTGTTTACAAACCTGCAGAACTTCTAGTTTATTCTAAATGTGTGAATTTAAGTTTCTTAACTGATGATGGCATCTTTATTGCCCACCATGTGTTGTTTCTGTTGGCAGAATATCTCATGAACCACTGGATGGACTTTAATGAAACCTTTGGAAAGTAATCATTGGTTGTACATCTATAACTAACATTTGGAGTCAACCTGATACAAGATAGCCATCTGGAACCAGCACTCCGAGCATCATGAACTTAGATGTTAGCTTCATGCATTCATCAGATTGTCCAAATGACTATTTACGAATCTTCATGTGGTTCCGAATGCTGGTATGCAGGTATTCAATAAAACTCAAGTGTTTCTCAGATGAAATCTCCCTACTTAAAATAGAACCTGCCTTTATTACTCTGACACTCTATACATGTTTACATTTTAATACCCTTGCATGAAGCAACTGTAACATAGTCATTTTCCCAATGGAAAATATTCTGATTCTGATTATCGCAACTACCGAAACAACATAATAAATGGTATAACATCTGCAAAACATCCTCTGGTACAATCTAAGGATTTTTATTTTTTAACAATTTATTTCTGTATTTTCACATCTTTAAAACTTGTTATTTTCACGAATTCTTAAATTTTTATTTTTTTTTCTTCTACATGTCTCACATCAGTTTTCTCAGAGGGGCTGAATTCATCATCCCTGGAAGGCGTGGAGCTCGTCTTCACCGAAGCCCAGCTCCTTCAACAACCTGCAAGGTGAACAGAAACAGGACAGGGTCCAGGTGAAAACCACCTCACTCTTTATAACACATTCATGTCATTCTGAATGAATGTGTCAAACTGGAAACCTCTCTGACCATTCGGTCCAGTCTGATATACAATGTGCATGTTTGTATTGTAATATGTAACGTCTCACACAAGATTTAAAACTGAGCAGAAAAGTACAAATATAGATATTTACAGTGCAGCTGGACAGTACTGACAGTGCTTTATTTTTTCTACATTCTCTTATGTTACAAACTTATTCAAAAATGGATTCATTTTTTTCCCCTCAAAATTCTACACGCAATAAAGAAGAGGTAAAAAAATAAACAAATAGTTGACAATAGATCAGTAGCCACAGCCTTTGACATGACACTGAGCTTAGGTGCATCCTGTTTATCTGATCATCCTTCAGATGTTTCTACAGCTTGACTGAGGTAAATTCAGTAGATTGAACATGATTTGGAAAGGCACACACCTGTCTGTACAAGGTGCCATAGTTAGCAATGCATGGCAGAGCACAAACCAAACCATGATGTCCAAAGTATTGTCTGTAGACATCCGACACAGTATTGTATTGAGGCACCTATCTGGGGAAGGGTACGGAAAAAATCCTGCCGTACTGAAGGTCCCAATGAGTCAGTGGCCCACATCATCCACAAATGGAAGAAGTTTAGAACCACCAGGACTCTTCCTAGAGCTGGCCACCCAGCCAGTCTGAGAATATGGGGTAAGAAGGGCTTTAGTCAGGGAGGTGACCAAGAATCAGAGCTCCAGTGTTGGTCTGTAGAGAGACAACCTTCCAGAAGGACAGCTATCTCTGCAGCACTCCACTAATCAGGCCTGATGGTAGAGTGGCCAGACAGAAGACACTCCTCAGTAAAAGGATTATTATTTGTAAAAAAAAAAAAAAAAAAATGAAGACCATGTATTATTATTTATGTTATCAGAAAATGATCTATGACATAATCAATCTGACAACACCTCCAGATGAGTTTGGTGACTTTTTTTTTTTTTTTACAAGTAATTATGCTCACATTAAAACAAAACAAATGTTAAAACAAAGCTTTTAGACTAATAAAAATGTGTTTACTATCAGAATGAACTGCACTGGCAAACATCTGACCATCTAAACCTACAGTCATGGGAAAAAAAACAAAACCAGCACACACGATTTCAGTAATGCAGTTTTATGTATCAGGACATGATTAACTGATTATTTATGTATTTAAAAATGAAAAGCCTGAATTTGCAGCTTGTTGTAAGGATATCATTGGTAAGAATGACATCAAAGTGAAGTGAGAAACCCTTTTGCAGAATTTGGATATCTGATTTTACCTTCAGAAAGAGGAGAGACAGAACTATTTAAAATGAATACTGGAGATGACAGATGTCTTTTTAACTTAACTACACATTTTATATCACAAATGCATTGTATTAATTAATTGCAGATACTGTATAAACTTGTCACATTTATGTGTTATATTTATTTAGCTGTCAACAATATCTACACAATTCTGTGGGTTGCTGTGAACTTTTTAGAATGCTCTAAAATAATGAAGTAACATTGTTATTAGCAAAACCACAAGAGTAGGAGAAATTCATGTTATATCCCATACCTTATTGTTAGCTCTGTGAAGGCTGAAGGACCACACACACAAACGTAACATCTGGACCCATCTGGTCTGATGAGGAGCTCGTTCAGCACGGCCTTGTCTACCCGACCCGTCCTACCCATCCAGTTGTCAGACGGCTCAGAGAGGATGTACTCCACCTTAAACCTGACACGCACCACAAAGTAGTGTGAAGGTGCAAAAACATGCAAAGCACAGAAACCACAACTGAAATTAGATCCTTTTAGACACACACCCATTTTAATATAATTTAAAGCAAAACATGAAATCATGTTTGGATAATATTTTTAAATTACATTTTTAGGCAAATAAATATTTAAAAGAAATGAAGTATGACATTTAACCTGTCAGTTAAATAAAGAAGCACTTTCCAACCTCACCACACATTTAGGCTGTCTGGTGTTTGTTACATGTTACTAAAGCATTTTCACATTTCAACTTTTGAGCTTTCTAAAGTTTTCAAATCTTTTGCAAAAACTCTTCTTACTCCCACAACTGTTTTTGGTACACTGCACACATACATAAAATGAAAGATTTTTTGTTTTCTTTCACCCAGTCTTTCCATCTCTGCTAAAAGACTTATTGCTTTCTCTCAAATTCACCAAGAACATAAAGTGCACAGCCAAGCTTCTACAGATTTAGTTATATTTTAGCTCAAAATATCTTCTTTAAAACTGGAAGTGAGGGTCTTTTAAACTTGTCATACCTACATGAAACACTGTTGAAACATAAACATTCACATGAGACCATCAGAGTCTTCTGCTGCTCATGTTTAATGTATTTTTCAGAATCTGGCTTAAAGCTTTTACGCAGCAACTACTTGTTTGCATTTTTGTCTGCCTCTAATTATGTTGACAGTCAGGAGGTGACAAACACAGGTGTGTGATTACGGTGACCATATTGAGCCACTGGCAGGAGCTTTAACTTTTATTTTTATCTTGGTTGTCTTTACACTACTTCCACAGTTCATACATCAAAATGTGTGCATGTTTTCTTAGCTTAGTCATGTTAAAATTTTGGCCAGCAGCTACATTGGCACCAATGTGTCTTTAAAATTTTTCTAGTATTGAAGATCTTATTGTTCCATATTTTCCTAATCCCTTAGTTATGCTGCTAGAGGATTAGACTGCTGCTTAGACTGCTGGAGGACACACTGACCATCATTTGCTATCTGCACAAACTGTATTTTTTTAAATACAAAAACTACAATACCGTCTGTCTTTAGTTGCCAGGTCATCCAGTTGGCTGTACCACAGAATGTCCTCCTGCCGTTGGTTAAAAAAGAGCAGCTTTGTTTGTCTGAGAATGCACAAACAATTAATTTGGTTATCAAAATATTTGCATTCACAATCATTTATATTAGCAATAAAATAATAGTGATTACACTCATGTTTGTTTTTACAAAAGGAGACAGAGCTTTAAAGTTCTACACAGAACATTTTCTGTTTTAGATTTGATACAAATGGACATCTTAGCAGGGTCCTTGAGGGTGCATGGGAGTTCGCCCAACCAGTCTACATGTGTTTTGTGGACTTGGAGAAGGCGTTCGACCGTGTCCCTCAAGGAGTCTTGTGGGGGGTGCTCCGGGAGTATGGGGTACCAGGCCCTTTGATACGGGCTGTTAGGTCCCTATATGACCGGTGTCAGAGCTTGGTCCACATTGCCGGCAGTAAGTCGGACTCGTTTCCGGTGAGAGTTGGACTCCGATTCTGTTCATAACGTTTATGGAGAGAATTTCTAGGCGCAGCCAAGGTGTTGAGGGGATCCGTTTTGGTGGCCTTAGGATCGCATCTCTGCTTTTTGCAGATGATGTCGTCCTACTGGCTTCATCAGACCGTGATCTACAGCTCTCACTGGAGCGGTT
>NC_051445.1:29586318-29588008 GCF_001649575.2 Kryptolebias marmoratus
CAGAGGAAGACCCAGGACACGCTGGAGGGACTATGTTTCTCGGCTGGCCTGGGAACGCCTTGTGATTCCCCCGGAGGAGCTGGCCCAAGTGGCTGGGGAGAGGGAAGTCTGGGTCTCCCTGCTTAGGCTGCTGCCCCCGCGACCTGACCCCGGATAAGCGGAAGAGAATGGATGGATGGATGGATGGATGGATGGACATAATATTGTGTTGAAACATTTATTTGATCTCTTGTTATTGCATATTTAAAGAAAGTAATATCTACTATCACTGATTTATTTTATATTTGACTTTTTTACAGTATGAATGAATTACAGCACTGCCCTTATAGCCAAATTGAAGGAAAAGTTTGAGATTTTAAATCATTTCACTAGTACACCAGATCCTTTCTGACGTCCATGATTGTTCTGTATGTTATAAAACTAAATGCTGCAGATCTTCAAACAAGTAACATCAAATAAAAACAACCTGAGGATAAATGCTACCTGAGATTTAACCAGCATGTGTATCTACTGAAAGAAACGGTACATAAATGATCATAGGGTTATCAGAGTGAAATTAACCCCTTTGTGTTTTTATTAAACCATTGTCTTTGTGCATCGATGATGATTTTAGCAGTGACTTAAAACGGTTGGTCAGGCAGATGTGATGGCATATCAAATGGCACATCACTGAAGCACCAGTGATCAGTTCATGCAGGCTTTCTCTTCCCTGGATTTCTGCCAATGAACTTGTAGACAATTTTAATTCTAAAATTGCAACCATTGTTGATGCCAATGCCCCCACCACGGTAAAAGTTGTGGTAAGAAAAAATATCCATGGAGAAATGTTATGACTGTCAAGAATGAAAAAAAAAAAAGAGTGTCAAAAAGACAAACACTGGTGGCGTAAATCCAAACTACAAATTCAATATGAGATTTGTAAAACAGAGACTTTGAATTTAGAACTCGGAACTGAGAAACACAAGGCAGTTCTTCTCTGGCATCATTACCAAAAACACCAACAATGCCCATGGCCTGTTCTCTGCCATCAGCAGGCTAACAAACCCTTCTGTGCCAGTACCCTCAGAACTCTTATTCACCAGTGCATGCAGTGAATTTGACTACATGAATTTGACTACATGAATTTGACTAGACTACAGTCCAGTTTAAGTACTTAGTGAGCGTATTAAAACAAATCAACCACTGGATGTGCCAGAACCATCTTCAGCTCTACAAAGATAAAACTGAAGTAATAGCTTAGACACCGACCTAAGTCTGAACAGCCACATTAGGACATTTACAAAAACTGCCTTCTATCATCTGAAGCATATAACTAAAATGAAAGGATTGGTGTATCAGCAGAACTTAGAAAATGTGTTTGTGCATTTATCTTTAGCCGACTTGATTACTGTAACAGAGTATTTAATGGTCTTCCTAAAAAACATCCATCAGACAGCTGCTGCTGATCCAGAATGCTGCTGCTTGAAACCAGAAGCTGAACTTTAAAGGAAAAGTAAAACACTGTCAGCAAAACAACAGAATGTCAACATCATCTTCATCAAATACCATACAGCAGTTTTTATATGTACAGGTGCTGGTCATAAAATTAGAATATCATGAAAAAGTAGATTGATTTCAGTAATTCCATTTAAAAAGTGAAACTTGTATATTATATTCATACATTACATACAAACTCATATATTTCAAATGT
>NC_051445.1:29589358-29595996 GCF_001649575.2 Kryptolebias marmoratus
ATCAAAATTAAACGAAATAAACATTTGAAATATATGAGTTTGTATGTAATGTATGAATATAATATACAAGTTTCACTTTTTAAATGGAATTACTGAAATCAATCTACTTTTTCATGATATTCTAATTTTATGACCAGCACCTGTATTTTAGGCCTAATATTTATGTGTTGATCAAACAAACAAAAACAAAAACCATCTTCATTGGTAAATGATCAAGAAGTGTGGATAAAAAGAGCAAGTTAATTCTTTGCACTCACTTTAGATTAATTTTACTTTTAGTCCAATAAAATATAAAACACGCGTAACTGATATTATCTGCTCTAGGATCAGTTATGTTGCATGAATTAAAAAAGCAATGGAAAATCCAATAAAGCAGTGCAAAATGTCTTAGAGTGGCATGTCATGGGGGAGGGGAGAGGAGCATGAGTGATTGTACCCGGGAGAATCTTTATACCGGCCTATGTGCCAGCACAGATTAACGTTATTAAATCCAATTCTGACATTTGAAAATTGAGTCAGAATCATCCATGACCGTGATGAATCTAAAATTAGATCATAACCCTACCCAGCACACCACATTCCTGTAGCTTCCCCACATAAATTCCCTTGAGGAAAACAATCCTTCTCAGAGCCATAAAAATAATTTGGACTAAATTATCAAAGTACCATGACTCTCATAGCAACTCCACAAGGGGAAGAAATCTGATCTTCTGTTCCATGGCCAGGACAAAAGACACACTGTTCCTCCTGAAACTGAGGTTCAACAATTGTGTCCCTTCCAACATTGTAGAGTAAATTTTTCTGGGGAGGCCACGAAATGTGATCCCTCAATCGTTGGAATACACTCTCCTATAACCCTTTTTTAAAAATTGGAACCGGCATCCTAGTCTGCCACTCTACAGGTGCTGTTCTGGTCCTATATGTGACATTGAAGACACGTATCAACCAAAACAGCCCCACGATGTCCACAGCCTTCAGCATCTCTAAATTAATCTCATCCACCATGGTAGAAGTTTATTTCAATTCCTTGGTGCTTTTAAAGTTTCTACATTCTTTTATCAATGCAGTTTTTAAGGTTTTTAGATTTTGGGACCAAAAGCAGTAAATACTTTTCATTGATTCTGTTGCTATTCTGTAAATGTTTGACTTGACTGAGTTAAAAGATTTAACACTTAAATAAAAAAAGCATTTCAATGTTTTTTACTATAACCGGTGGTTGATTATTTCAAAGGTACCAGTAAACTTTTGCAATCTAATCCAAGTTTTCATTGAATTCCCACCTGATTGTGTCAACTTCCTGAAGAGCCAGGTGGATGAGGCGAGCCATGGGTGTAAAGCCTGTGCCTGCAGCTAACAAGTAGAGGTCCGTGGTGTCACAAAGGGGGCGGAGACTGAAAGTACCCTCTGGACCACTCACGGATATATGACCACCTTGGAAAGTGGAAATCTAATTAAAACCATAGCTCAAAGTAAAATCTGTGTGAAAAACAAACATTTTTTCACAGTAATATTTAGTTTAAAAAGTTTTGCTGAACATAAAAATTCTAACAATGGTGATTTAGTGATGTTGAGATTCATAAAATGGGTTGCAAAAGTATTTGTCCCCCTTATCAAACTTGATGTTTCAATGTCTTACAACCTGGAATTCAAAAGAAATTATAGGAGAGTTGTATGTTTTATTTTAGACAACATACTACTACTATGAAGATTAAAAAATATTTATATTGTGAAACAAACAAACAACCCTATTAACCTCAATATTCTGCCTAGCAGATCTAGCCACTGGAGTTTTTCCCAATTCTTCAAGACAGAACTGCTCCTTCCAATTGGTGTTGCTTCAGCAGTGTGTTTTATTCTGCTGAAAAATAAACATTCATCCTTCTTTCAAATCTCTGAAATACTCCAACAGGTGTTCCCCAAGAACTCTGGCCAGTTTATCAATCCCTTCTGATGAAAAAAAAAACAACCCACAGCATGATGCTGCCACCACTATCCTACACTGCAAAGATGGTGTTCTCAGCTTGATGAGGTGGTATGTTTATACGAGACATTGCGTTGTTCTTGTTTTGGTCTCATTTAACTACAGCGCCTTCTTCCATAGGTGGATGTAAGTCTCCACTCCTCTGTTAAAATGCAGGTTATGTAATGTAAAAAAATGACAAATCATTTAAAAACTCTTTCTATATGCTGGTGTAAATTCTCAGTCACCCAGGTCAAGGCAAATTCAAAAGATTAGAATTAAAATATTTTGAATTTGCCTTGACCTGGGTGACTGAGTCTAGTCCTAAATTTAAGATGCCCTGACAATCTTGTGGATTCTGCTCAGGATGAGAGATTGCAACAAAGTGAAGATTCATCGCAATCTGCTGACTTACTTAAATAGATCATTTTTACTACCGTATTTTTTGGACTATAAGGCGCACTTAAAAGCCTTCAATTTTCTCAAAAAGCGATAGTGCGCCTTATAATTCAGAGTGCCTTGTATGTGTAATAAGTCGTAATGTAAGACTTTGGTAAACTACAAAGCCGCACCGCTTGCAGCATTAAGGCTCAGTTATAGTCACGCTTTGCAGTGTTGCGCGCACGGCACGCGGACCTGAGCGAGTGACGTAGGTGTTTATATTTGATGCTTACATCGGTGCAGTATTCTTCCATGACCTTTGAACCGTTTGATTACCCATGTGATCTCTCATAGAGGGATCATGTAAATGCTGATACAGGCGAACCAACTCAGCTGGAGCACCAAAATCATCCATTTTGAATGAAGCGCGGCATGTGCAGTCAACACAAAGTTACAAAAAAGACGATGCACCTTATAATCCAGTGTGCCCTATAGTGCGGAAACTAGAGTAATAGGCTTTTTATAATGTATATGAATGGTTTTGTACAGTGTCATGAGATGACCTTTGTTAAGAATTGGGGCTATATAAATAAATTTAGCTGAAATTAATCAAATACTTTTGCAACCCACTATGTCTGAATATTAGTATCAATCTAATAATAAAAACATTCTGAGGTAATAGACAGTTTGAAATAAATTTAATTAAAGATAGTTTCAAAAAGATATATCTTCATTTGCTGTCTAATAAAAGCCCAAAACAAACAGAACAATAGGGATAATCAGAATAATGTTAGTTTTTCATGACAACAGCAATAAAAACTTCAAATTAAAGCAGACTGAGAACAGAGGAACAGTAGGTATTGTATGTTTGTGAGTCTTTAAATAGAAACTCATTTAACTCAGGGTCAAAAGATTCTGACAGACTGAATCTGTTCAGAACATAGAAACAATCTTAACGTCTTTAAAGCCAGATCACCAAATTAGGAAACACCAAACTGTAATCAGTGATGAGTGAAACATGATATGACACACTGGAAGCACAAAACTCAACGTTCCCTGATGTTCCAACAGCTAATCTTTGGTTTGGTGCATGGAAGTCCTTATTTCTAATATGAAACTAACTTGCAAAAGAACCCTGAATGGGTATATCAACCATTTTGAAGTAGAGTGTAAAATACAAACAATTAATATCTTACCTATTAGCTCTGTGAGCTGATGAGCTAATGGTGAATGCAGATAAGAGCTAGATAACAGTTGTCTTAATGCCAATCTTCAAAATTTCATAGAAGTTCATACAAATGTTACTTTATAGAGCTTTACACCACAATCACTTTTGAATTACAGTTATTTACAGTAATTTTGTGGTTATCTGCAAGTGAAAGTAGTGGCAGCAGCAGTGAGTGAGCACTTCCTGTAGAGCCTGGTGGCATTTCAGCAGAAATTTCACAATACAGTATTTCTGCCAAAACAACAGTATAATGCAAAATAGATGACAGAGTTAAGGTTTATAAAATACTGTTTGAATTGAACAGTTTCACCAAAATGAAATTGTTCAAAAACCTACCTACAACAAGTTATATTAATTCTTAACATTAATAACTTTTACACAGACCACCACTTCAAAATGTCCTAAATATTCTTCAAATCCCACGTAGCAGGAAAATACTAAAACACGTGTTGTATACTATACTGAAATCTGTAATTTAGTCTGCATAACCAAACTTTAGTCTAAACCTTATCTGTTTCCTGAGGTCTCCTTCCAGACCAAGATAAAGAAGGATTTCTTGAAACAAATGCTTTATTGCAATTTAAAATTGTTCAGGTTAAAAGCAACAACAGAGAGGAAGAAGTGAAAAGCAGTTTGCAACAACCAGAATACATAAACTATTGACATTGTTATGGCACTTTCACAAGTATAACCTTACAGCAAGGAGGCATAGTTACCAATCTGCAGGTTGTTGAGGTATGGGGTGAAGACGCCATCAGGGTATACTTTGATCATGAGGTAGAGGTCTGACTCCTGAGCGGGCTGATGGGAAGCTGCTGCCAAAGTCTGATTCACTGGAGTGTATGGCCTCACCATCTCTGTGTCTAGGTAAAGCAAAACAAAGCTTTATGAGCCATTTTAGTTGCATTCACTTTGCTACACATATGACAGTAAATTTCAAACTTTCAAAAATCAATTTTCTTTTGAGTTGAAAAGATCCATCCCAGTGTTCAATTTGTCCAACTTATTCAAAGAAAGTCAATCAATCACATTTAAACAGGTGAAACCATGACACTGTGCTCCGGTTTGAAGGGCATCAGTCACTTGAAATCACATAGAATGGGTACTTGTATGTTTTCCTCTGCCAAGCAAATGTTGGACTAAATCCACATGGTTTGACCTTCACCAAGAGAAGAGAAACAAATACAGCATACAACGCCAATGAAAAAGTATTAACAGTTTTAGATCTTTTACCCTTTTATTGCTATTATAAATCAGCCATGGTCATTATACAAAGGCCGTTTTGACAAAAAAGAAAAAAAAAAAGTTAAAAGAAAAAAAAACAAACTCTTTAATAACAAAGTGAAATAAAATGTCTACAAAGACACCAGTTAAAAAAATATGTAATGTACAAAAATTACAAAAAAAAAAATTCACCCCCTTTTAAGTGACTGACCCCATTCAACTAAGAGAAAAGATTTTTGTCACCTTAAAAGGTCAGTCACTTATTTCTTTCTTTCTTTTTTATTTATTTTTGCAAAGCCGATTTATTTTGACTATGATTGATTTATGACAGCAAGAAAAGCATAAAACTTCCAAGCGGGTGAATACTTTCTGTAGGTATACTGTATATTACCTCCAGCAAGACCTACGTCTGCATCCAGAGGTCTCCTCCCATTGGGACGTGCCCAGAAAAACTGCTAAGGGAAGCATCCAGGAGGCATCCAAATCAAAAGCCCAAACTCCCTCAGCTGTCTGTCTTCTTTCAATTCAGAGAAGCAGCAGCTCTAATCTAAGCTCCCCCTGGATAATGGATCAGCCTTATCGCGGCAGTGGCTCAGGAGGTAAGGGTTTGTTCTGTAACCGGAGGGTTGCCGGTTCAAGCCCCTGTTCTGTCAGTCTCAGCCGTTGTGTCCTTGGGCAACTTCACCTGCCTTGCCTGGTGGTCAAAGGGCTCGGTGGCGCTGGTGTGATGGCATCCTCACTTCTGTCAGTCCACCCCAGGGCAGCTGTGCCTACAATGTAGCTTACTGATGAGTGAATGATTGTAGTGTGAAGCGCTTTGGGGCTAAATGCGAACCCGTCCACCACATGAAGAAAGCAGTCGCTTGTATCCAGGATCCATAATTCATGACCAAAGGTAGGTAAGGGTTGAACATAGACAAATCAGATCAGTTTTGCCTTTTGACTCAACTCTTTCTTCACCATGACAGAACAAAGCAATGCCCTAATTACTAACAGACGCCACAATCTACCAACCTATCTCCTGCTCCAACCTATCATGTCAATGTTGTGTTTTTGAGAAGCTACAAGCAGCTTTTAATGTGGTTCAGTCCAATCTGTGAGAGTTAAACCTTGTGTTGAATGCTGAGAAATCAAAACTAAAGTTGTTCTCCAGTGCTAAGTCTGAACCACATTTGTTGTCACCCATCACTACTTTTCATGGATCTCAGATTGAAGTAGTATCACAGTATAAATAGGTTTTATTACTGATAATGCTCTGACCTTTGGTCCCCATATCAAACAGTTGGTGAAAAAGTTAAAGAGAAAGTTGTTTTTTGATTTCAGAGTTAAATCATGTCTATCTTTTGAGGCTAGAAAATGTCTTGTTGCTGCCACATTTTTGTCTATTGTGGACTATGGAAACATAACTTACACACTCCTGATCAAAATCTTAAGACCAGTCCAAAAATTGCAAGAATTTGCATTTTGTACTATTGGATCTTAAGAAGGTTCTAAGTAGAGCTTCACAATGTTAAAGGAAAAAATCAGTGCAAGAGACAAGAACTTTTGAGCAGGGAATCTTCTGCAAACTGCATTTACACTCAAACATGATTTTTTTCAGCTGATCAAAAGTCTTAGACCATAGTCTTTAAAAGCCAAAAGCTGTGCAAAAATCTGGATTCCATGTCATTTTCTGGCAAGTATTTACACTGTCAAGACCTCCTGATGGCAAAAGCAAAAAAGCTCACCGACTTTGAACGTGGTAGGATTATTGAGCTGCTTAAGCAAGGCCTCTCACAACGTGCCATCGCTGCTGAGGTTGGACGCAGTAAGACAGTCATTTTGCATTTTTTAAATGATCCTGAG
>NC_051445.1:29596724-29618265 GCF_001649575.2 Kryptolebias marmoratus
GGAGCAACGTTCCCACTAGCCTCCTGGAAACACTGGCATCAAGCATGCCTAAACGATTGTTTGAAGTCATCAACAAGAATGGTGGAGCTACTCATTACTGAGTCCTTTTTTTTGACACTTTGATTTCTGTTTTGGGGGGTTTCGGGGTTTTTTGAGCTATGGTCTTAAACTTTTGATCAGCTGAAAAAATCATGTTTGAGTGTAAATGCAGTTTTCAATTAATTCCCCGCTCAAAAGTTTTTGTCTCTTACGCTGATTTCTTCATTTAACATTGTGAAGCTCTACTTAGAACCTTCTTAAGATACAATAGTGCAAAATGCAAATTCTTGCAATTTTTTGACTGGTCTTAAGATTTTGATCATGAGTGTATGTATGCATCTTCCTACTGGTTGCATATTTTGGACTCTGGTTATAAAACGTAAAGCCCCATGATTTACAGTCTTGGAGGCCTTACTGTATTCTGTATGCCTGCATTGGATGGACAGCTTTAAAGTACTTTTAATCACCACAGGCAGATTTTGTCATTGGCATACTTTTATTTACAAAGCCATTTTGGGTTTAGTTTCCTCTTATCTCACTTCCTATATTGTTCAGCAGTCCTCAGGAGGTCATTCTCTGTGTTCTAATGATTTACTTTTATTAACTATACCTAATGTTCGTACAGATTATGGCAAAAAAAAAAAAAAGTTGAAGGAGTTAGTCTCTTTGAATTTTTTAAAAAACATTCTTAAAGATTTTTAAAATAAAGCATTGGTTTGTAAAATGTTTTTAACTGATATGGTAGTTCTTAGTTTTCTGGGTGTTGTATCTCTTGCTTGTTTTCTTGATTTATTCCTGTTATTTATTATGATGTACTTTAAATGTGTTGTGATAACTGTGGTTTTTATGTTTTGTTATGTTTTGTGCTGTTGCCATTCTTGGCCATGTCTTGAAGAATAGATTTTTAATCTCAAGGGGATCTAACTGATTAATTAAATGTTAATAATTAAAGGTAATTTTTTTTTATATATCATGTCTAAAAACAACAAAGTTGACTAAAGTGCTTTATAAGCTAGTTAAAAACAAACAACAATAAAATAAAATCTTTAAATCACACAACAAAACGTACAGGTACAATAAAATAGGCTAAAAACAAACTAAAACAAGGAAACACCACATCATAGACATTGTGATGGAACTCAAACTGAACTTGAATTAAAAGGAAGGCCATTCCAGTGTTTCTCTCATTCAGTGGTGAAGACTAATGGTGTACAGAAAAACTGTTGTTACTTGTTACTGAAATATTTAGGAAAATTAAAAAAAGAATCATAAAAAATAAGTTCCATCTAAAAATATTGACTTAATCGACTTAACCAATTAGCCTGAAAAATCACAGCAGCTCTAAAGCAATATGAACCTCGGAGAAGAAGCTGCTGGATGAAGACCCAAATTTAGATGAGGATCAGGTTGACCTTGCCAAACCCAGCGAAAGGGTCCAAAAAGGATGAGTAAACCCAGGTCATATTGTGCCTATAATGTCTGATTCTCGGTTTTGTCTCTAATCAGTTGCAATTTGATCTCACAGATCTCACCCTTGACAAAATTAACTCTCAGTTCTGACTTTCAGTTCAACTTGGCTGGCACAGCTGGAAGTCTCATTTTGTAGTACAACCTCCATGTTTATGTCAGAAACAAGCTGATCTGTTTGAAACAGCAGTAGTGCTCGTACTACTGGTTTGTAATGTCTGTCAGCATGGTGGTACCTGGAGGGCTTAATATGTTCTGAGGTGGTACTTGCTATGAAAAGATTGAGACCCACTGCTTCCCTGTAAAACACACAAAAAAAATTCTGTTCTTCGGGGCCCTCTCTCCTGCATGTTTTAGAGGTGTTCTTGCTTTAAAACACCTGGTTTAAATGAATGACTTGTAAAAATGTTTCTGGAGAACTTGATTTGGTGAGGAGGTAATTAAACCATTTGAATCAGGTGTGTTGGAGCAGAAATACCTAAAACTTCCAGGACAGTGGAGTTTGAAACCCTAAGTGTGCAAGTTTATCTTAACACAGAGAACATTCAATAACTAAGAGCAAATTTATTTACCTTGAATGGGGGCTTTGAGGTAGACGTGTTTTCCAACAGGCACATGAATGACAGTCCCTCGTGGACATTGCAGTCTAAAAAGTTGGGTATTATGATTCACCTGAGTTTTAGATATTAGTGTACAATCCCGATAGTAGGGAACTGTAAAAAGATGAAGACAGGATTTCTTAGTGACCAATGGGGACGGAGCTCTGGCTGAGCTAAAAGCAATTAACTGCAACTTACTACAGTGGAACTGAAATACAAATATATAATGCAATACAGACATTGTTATGACATCTTTTGGTTTCACTATGCAACTTGCTATTAAGTAATGTAAGAGAAGACATGTAGCAACACTCAAAGTGACATTCACAGTTGAATGAGCCCCTGATTTCCATTCTCACCTCTGTCCTTTTTGCATAAAAAGGTATTGTGCAACTCCAGAGGTTGACCAAGACTTTTCCATTTTTCTTTATTTTGTTTATGCATGGTGACCTGGATCTTTCCCACAGAGGAAGTAGTCTGCACTAAGGATAACAACAACAGCAAAAATAATAAAAACAAGTGAATATTTTTTCTCAGAAACACTACCAATCTGTCAAAAGGTCTAGTCATCACATTAAAGTGTGACAATGTGTTTAAGGGTGCTGGTCACTTCACATCTCCGTCAAATTGTATACCATAACATGTGTTTGTCTTTTTAACAAATATTTAAAATAAACACTTGTTGAAAATAGTGAATGCCTAAATGTGACAGAAATTACCTGTCTCATGCACATGTAATCTCTCAGTCAGATGCTGCTTGTATGAAATACAGAGAAAGCAGGCTGCTTGTGTTTTTTGGTAAAAAGTATAAATTGGTATAATAATTTAAGAGCCTAATGCCTGATTTGAATAAAACTGTCTTGAGATTCAGGAATTTTATTCATATTGTTAATAATAATAATAATAATAATAATTATTATTATTATTATTATTATTATTATTATTATTATTATTATTATTATTATTATTATAATCAATTAGATCACCCAGTTCACATTTATTATATTTCGTTCTGTAATTTTTGGACTGGAAAAGAGTAATACATTTTCTAAGTAAACTTTGTTAAAACCATTTGACTAATTTCTTATTAGATAAATGAACCCACATATTTCATACATTTATTTTAAACACATTTAAAAAAAATTCACAATTTAAAAAAAGAAAAAAATCTGTATAAATATATATAAATCCTTTCTTTCCCCTAATAAATTTTGACAAGCTGTGTTCAAGTAGTGTTCAAAATGTAAAACCACCATGCTGTCCTATGCCCTATATGGTCTACTCTATAGTGACCACAATTGTAGTGAGTGAGTAAGTGAACATTTCAAACACTGCCTGGATGTGATGACCAATGAAGTTGGGCAATATTTAAAATTTTTTTCAACTGATATTCGTCAGTCCAACAAATGACAATAGGAGATATATTCGCAAAGGTGACATCTGGACTTTTTTGTGGGCGGAGCAATGTTGGAGAAAATTATATTTGATATCTCAAATGGCATGAAAATATCAGTGCATACCGGCAACAAGCACACCTTCAGAACGCATCTTTAGCACCGCTGGTAATGTTGTTAACAACCTGTGCACCCTGCTGAAACCTGATAAGGTGAACATGCTTGTATTCTTGTCAAAGACTTTATAAGCTCTTTCTGTAAGGAATACTTTCCCTTTATCTTCTTGTTCTGATTCTGAGAAACATTCAGTCATTTATTTATTTTGTATGCTCCAATTCGCTCAGTAGAAGACTAAAAACAGCGGCGAATATTTTTCTTATGGAAGCGCACGTTCTCCCCTGGAGGAGTTCATTTTTATTGTTCAGTTTTTGTTTAATTTTATATTTTTCACACTTAGCAGAGATTGTAAGACAGAAACACTAGAACTATGTTATACTGGTTTTAAAAAGGCCAGTCTCTGTTTCCTTTCCATCACTTTTGTTATTGCTCAAATAAATCTGTTTTCTGAACATACGCTATTTTTTCTTCAAGTTATAAGTTTAAGTAAATAAATCAGCACTACACTTGTTGGCACATGAAGGAGTGTGCATGAGTGTGTGTGTGTGTGTGTGGGGGGGGGGGTGTTAAAGCTTTACTTACAGCTGGAAGGAGTTTTTGTGTACCATTAAAAACAGAATTGTTTTTTTCGTGAGAGTGTCTTTTGGCTTCAACCAAGCATTGTTATTAATAAAGAAACTTAATGTATAGACCACAAAAAAGGATAAACCAAATGTTTTTGTTTTTCTCCACTAAAAAAGCTGCTAAGAATCATGTTGAAGTACTGGATTAATAAGCAGCATGAACAGAAGGCCTATTTTATGTCTCATTATATTCAACCTCAAAAGTTTTCTTACCAGCAATGTTTTCCTCAACTTGGTCTGCAAGACCTGCAAGCACAGAAAACTAATTTTACAACCAGAAAATCTGAATTTATAGAAAAGTTTTTACAGAGTAGACTTTTTTTTTTTTAATACATTTTTTCTAACTGCAAAGTTCAAAACCCATCTGACATCAAATAGTGAAACCAAATAAAACATATGATGATGGTAGCTGTGTTATAAGTAAAAAACAGACATTTTATATTAAAAAATTTAAATGGATTTTAAACTTCAAGTTTAAATTTGGGGCAGCATGGCGAAGACGTGGTTAGAGCTGCCGCCACACAGCGACAAACCTCCCACCTGGGCCATTCTGTGTGCAGTTTGAATGTTGTCACTGTACAGGTTTTCTACAAGTACTCCAGTTTGCTTCCCACTGATCAAAAACTTGCATGTAAGGTTAACTGTCACTAGGTGTGAATAAGAGTGTGAATGATGGTCTTGTTTGTCTTTAAGTGGCCCTGGGATCAACGTGCAACCACTTTAGGGTGTATCCCACCTCTTTTACAATGAATGCTTAAGAAGCTTCAGCTCTCCCGTGACCATGCATGGAAAAGTAGGTAAAGATAAAGAATGGATGGAAGTTTATATTTGTAGTATGGCCACATCAGCTTGTAAGGGCTTTCCTGTTAACATTTATCCAGATAAAGATTATCACTGATAATAACTATGAAATGACACACATAACACTGGCTGTCTACTGGCTGAACTGTAAGGCCTCCTTCATCCAGGATGATGACCTCTTTACACTCTCCATGAGCTGAATCGCAGTGAATTCAGAAAACCTTTTTCAGTGTGAGGCAAACCTGACATTGCTCTGCCCTTAGTTCTCACCACATAGGATTTTCCTGCTATTGTCTGTGTCCCTGTGACACTCTCCTGCATCCCCACCACTCTATACATCAGCAGAACTTTCCCATGATGATACTACCACATATGCCCACAATCACACCACACCCCATGGACCTCCCTGACACTACTCTGTGTCAGGATGCAGCTATGCACTAGAACCTTATGCCGAACTAGCACAATGCTTCCACCACAAGTATCACATCTGCGTTAGTTTGTTTCCATGACCTTTCATATCTGCAGAAAGTTCCTCAATATAAATATCTATCCACCCATTTTCTTTACACACCTTTCCATGCAGGTTTGCAGGGGAGCTGGGGCCTATCTCCAGTGGTCATTGTGAGATAAGTGGAGTACATCCTGGACATGTCGCAAGTCCATCACAGGGCCACATAGAGGCAAAAGAGACAAACAACCATTCACGCTCTCACTCACACCTTGTGACAAGTTATCAATAACCTAACATGCATTTTTCTGGCCTGTGGGAGGAAACCGGAGTATCTGAAGAAAACCCACTGCAAACACATAGAAAGTCTAGGAGGGAGGTGAACCTTCTTGCTGTTCTGCAACAGCTCTACCAGTTCTGGCAGGCCTCCTCTATCAGTTTCAGCCTTACTGTGGAGGAGGAAACACCATCAGCAGCATTAGAGGATGTAGGTGAAGGTGTTTTCTGTGCAGAACCTCAACCACATCTACCCTTCTTCCTTTCTTAACCAGCAGGCCTGATCATAATGAGAACAAGACCTTCTTGCTTTGAGTCTAAAAGGTGAATGAAAGATGACATCCGTGTATGGAGATGTGAACTGGTCCTTGCAGCCATGTGATTAAAGCGTAGTGATATCTTATGCATAGTAGCTAAACCAGCAAGAACAAGTGCAATAATTTATTTGTAGCACTGCAAGTGAGATATGTAGCCAGTGATGCTTCAAATTCTCAACAATCAAGCCACACTGATGTGTAAAGGCCACCACGTTCTAACTAAGACCCTGACACTTTCATCTTTTGGATGGCTTCAGTTTTGATCTAAAATGGGAAAATTATCAAAATAAAGAACTTGTCTTTAATAAGGCATTATGTTGTAAAATAAATATAAAATGTAGTTAAAAATCTACTTGCATATATGGATCATGTAGGACTTTTTCCCAAGAAGCGCTTCCACTCGAAGAACACCCGCCTGGAGGTCAACAGACATACAGCCGGAGCTGTGGATCTGAGAGGAAGAAAATAACATGAACATTAATCTCTTAATAACAACCAATCAGCTGCCTATGGTCAGCTACTCATTCTTCCGAACACTGCAGTGTAGCTGACAGTAATTTTTTAAACATTCTGTTTTTTGAATTTTTCAACATTTTACATCAGCAACGATGAACAAGCATCCCCCACCCTGCCACCTACTCATGACAAGAATTGTGGTGCTCAGTTTAGAATGATCTGACAATCTGTACATTTAACGTAGGACAGAAAGATATTCTAGGTTATTTCAAATGATCCAGCCTTACTGTAAAGCAATAGACAAAGGCTCTGTCACAACGGCAAGAGGACTTAGTAGGCATACCTGCCTTGTAAGACAATGTGAACAAAAATATTCAGACTTTGTATCATTTGTTCTGACACCGGCTCAAGAGAACTTATATAATGATCTTACCAATGAGATAAACATTTTCCCAAAATGGAAAAACAATCCCACTCTACTTACTCTATGCTTATTTGGGGTTCTGTGCCATTAAAGCCTCAGGTAGAGAAGTTGTGCAGGGACTGTAAACCACATTAAATGTTTTTGGAAATTAAAAAAATGCATGTCTATTACGGATAAAACCAATTTGATCTAGGAATATAATTCAGTGTAAAACTGCTTCTGAGCACCTGGCTAGTAACTTTGCCAGCAGTCTGAAGTCAACATTTAACAGGCTGACGAGGACAATATGAACCTTTACCTTTACCCTTTTTCTAAAGCAACAAGATACACAACTGGTTTAAGTTTTGGGGACTGGTAATAAAAGACTCAAAAAACATCTCTAATAGGAATGAGGCCAGCTGCTTCCAAAAGGTTTTATAGAAGTTGGATGGTAAGCCATCTGGACATGGGCTTTTACCACTTGGTTAAGATTTGACTGCAGTCTCAAGCTCTGTTGCAGTGGTACAGCGATCCAGTTCTTTGGATAGATTCTGATCCAGAGCAGTTAATGCCACTGAGAAAAAATATCAGGTCTGCAGAAACAAGGGAGCAATCAGTTAAGTTTAGCTACTTATGAGCCAGAAATTGATGTCTCTTATCCCCTTGTTCATAAAATTAGGGTCTTAAATAGAGTAAAATTTCAGTATTGTTCTGTGCTGTGATAAAATCATATTTGGCTTGCAAAACATTTGTTCTTTATACATATCTGGCTGTTCTGTAGTAGTGCACAAAGAATCTAAAAATGCAATGTACTCAGATAACCTGGCTAGTTTCTCTCTTCTAGATTTTCTTTAATGGAAGAAAATCTAGAAGAAAATAAAAAATCTGTCTTCTTACAAAAGCCTTCATTGCTTTCTGTAACACGAAGGTATTGACCTCTGTACCCTTAATATTTTGTTGCACAACATTTTGAGGCAATCACTGCAGTCAAACAGTTCCTGTAACTGTCAATGAGACTTCTGCACCTCTCAACAGGTACTTTGGCCCACTCCTCGTGAACAAACTGCTCCAGTTGCCTCCGGTTGGAAGGGTGCCTTTTCCAGACGGCGTGTTTCAGCTCCTTTCAAAGATGCTCAATAGGATTTAGGTCAGGGTTCACAGAAGGCCATTTCAGAATAGTCCAATGTTTTCCTTTTTCGCCATTCTTGGGTGTTTTTAACTGTATGTTTTGGGTCCTTATCCTGTTGCAAGACCCATGACCTGCGACTGAGACCAAGCTTTCTGACACTGCGCAGCACATTTCTCTCGAGAATCCCTTGATAGTCTTGAGAGTTCATTGTACCCTGCACAGATTCAATTGCCCCTGTGTCAGATGCAGCAAAGCAGCTCCAGAACATAACAGAGCCTCCTCCATGTTTCACAGTAAGGACAGTGTTCTTTTCTTGATGTGCTTCATTTTTCCATCTGTGAACATAGAGCTGATGTGCCTTGCCAAAAAGCTCAATTTTTGTCTCATATGTCCATAGGACATTCTCCCAGAAGCTTTGTGGCTATGTAGTTTGGCAAATTCCAGTCTGGCTTTTTTATGATTTGTTTTCAACAATGGTGTCCTTCTTGATTGTCTCCCATTAAGTCCACTTTGGCTCAAACAATGACGGATGGTGCGATCTGACACTGATGTTTCTTGAGCTTGAAGTTCACCTTTAATCTCTTTAGAAGTTTTTCTAGGCTCTTTTGTTACCATTCGTATTATTCATCTCTTCAATTTTCCTCCTGTGGCCACATCCAGGGAGGTTGGCTACAGTCCCATGGATCTAAAATCTCTGAATAATATGTTCGACTGTCGTCACAGGAACATCAAGCTGCGTGAAGATGGTCTTATAACCTTTACCTTTAATATGCTTGTCTAAAATTTTCTTTCGAATCTCCTGAGACAACTCTTTCTTTCTCTTCCTCTGGTCCATGTTGAGTGTGGTACACACCATGTCACCAAACAGCACAGTGAGTATCTGTAGCCCTATATACTGTACAGGCCCACTGACTGATTACAAGATTCTAGACACCTGTGATGCAAATTAGTGGACACACCTTGATTTAACATGTCCCTTTGGTCACATTATTTTCAGGGGTACTATCATTTCTGTCCAGGCCTGTTTCATGAGGGTTTTTTTGTTTGTTTGTTTTTAAATCTGTTGAAGCATTGTTGAAAAGCAATGTCTGATTTTCATTTGTTCATTTTCATAGAATTTATATTCATTATTACTTTTGTCAGATTCTAGATATTTCTGTGACCATTGTGGGTTTTTCTTTCATTAAACGAGGGGTACCAACAATGTTGGCCAAGTGTGTATGTGCATTAGCCTATGATGAACATGGAAGATGTGAGTTTTGGATTCTGTTCAAGCATTGTCTTACAGGATAAATGTGAGTAAACGCTTCATTACCTTTCTTTTGGCATAAATGATTAGATGGACAGTTGTATCCGTTTGGAACCAGTCATACCTACATAAACAATACACAACACTTGATAAGTCTATATACTTTTCTTTAAATGTGACGTGTGTGTCAGATTTGTTTTTATACCAAGGCTGAGAGTCGCTGTTTGGTGCAGCAGCTACTGCAGCAGGGGGTGCGAGGCCCGTTGGAGGTGGAAGGAGGACAATAGCTGGGACGACAAAAAGAAAAATAAACATGATTTAGATTAAGAATGGAAATGAGAATAGTTACTGAAAGGACCATCCACACCAAGAGCTGTACAAAAAAAGTAGACAAGCACAGGTTTATGAAATTTCACTATAAGAGTTAAAATCAGTCCAAATGAAGATTGCTGCCACAGGCAACTGACCTTGCAAAAACAGGAAAATGACTTTACAATAACTCAGTCAACATTACAGATATTACCCCCTCCCTCAAAAAAGACAGCCAAAAAGTCATTCACAACATATACTCCCCGGGTTTCCCTCAGAAAAGAGGCTAAGCCTGTTGGTAGGTGGCCGTTTACCGTCCAATCGCCGGCCAACTGTGATTTAGTAAAAAAAAAAATAGATTAAAGTTGACAGGAAGTTGAAAATTAGGCTATGTATTATGTGATATTGTAAGATATTTGTGTCAAATATTTACACAACTACAGATTTACAAAAGGGCACT
Source organism: Kryptolebias marmoratus (assembly GCF_001649575.2). Lineage (NCBI taxonomy): Eukaryota > Metazoa > Chordata > Actinopteri > Cyprinodontiformes > Rivulidae > Kryptolebias > Kryptolebias marmoratus. Next base: position 29,606,815 of record NC_051445.1, read on the forward strand.
TTTGAAAAACTTTTTTTAACAATTAAAATAAATACAAATTGTTTGCATCTAAATTTGAATCCTAATTTAAGTCACATTTACAAATAAAATAATTTAACATAAATGAAAAAGTGCAAACGAGGCACCAACACACGTCTCACATCAAGGCCAATGAATAACAACTGAGAACTCTGAAAAACAGACAGATGCTGTACTGTACTGTGCTTTTTGTGGCACAGGCTGCATGTTGGATCACTACATCTAACAACAAAAAGCATATCTAATCCTGAATTTAATAGCATAATTTTACTGGTAAACAAGGATAAATTAGCATGTGTCATATTTTCACTAAGTACAAAACATTCTTACCGCTGTAAAGCCATCCACTGAATTTCAGCTCAACTAACCATTGTGATCTATAAACACTTCTTTTTATCGGCTGCAGCAGTAATCTCCTTCCATGAGTTTTGAACCATTTGATTATCTTTGTCATCTCTCTCAGAGGGATCGTATAAATGCTGATACAGGTGAACAAGCTCCGCTAGAGCATCAAAATCGTCCATTTTGAACGGAGCACGGCACTCGCAGTCCGCGCAAAGTAACAAAAATTGGGAGGTGCACGATCACGCAACACAACACTGTGTGGGGCCTTTGCGCCGGAGCGGGGACAGCGCCATTGCATCACTGTTGGTGTAAAAAACGTGTAAAAAATTACGTATTTTACAATATACAAGCAGAGCTTAGCCTGGCAGTGGGGGAGGGAAATCCTGGCGGCCCGCCAGGCCTTATAATACACTGGGGAAAAACCCTGAGTTACTCGACATGATACTAATTGCACAACAAATAAAACTTTCCGAAAGCAACCATTAAATGTACATCTACAACTGTGAACCCAATTCAAGATGGCCACCACAGTTTATCAACTTTACCTGACAGACAAAATGTCTTTCGCTCAATCAGTTTTACAGCTATTGAGCTAAATTTGATGTGGTAATAGCTAAGAGTCAGTGTGTACACACTCTGAGCACTAACAGATCTTGCACTGCAGGCAATGCAAGTGTTGACCATTTACTGTTTATTTTAGTTATTGCTATATGGTAGTTATGTACCATATGTAGGTGTGGACCGTTAACACTCAGTACAAGCTGGGGATCAGTCTCAGCTACTAACTCACAATTTTAGCTCAATATCTGTAAAATTGGCTGCATTAAAGCAATCTTCATTTGCTAGGATCTTTTTGCTGTGGCAGGAATTTTGAACTGAGTTGACTCCAAATGTTAATCAGCAAGTGTAAACCCAATTACTTTCTGTAAGTTTCATTAAAGTTTGTTTAGTAGATGATGAGATACATCAAATAAACAGTTCAGACAAACAAACACACATACAAACATACACAGGCAAAAACATAACTAAAGCAGGAGATCAGCTGCACAAGTTTAATAACACAGAGAGAATGCTGGTTGTGTGTGTGTGTATACCTTTAACAGCTGCTGTATTCTTCGTAGCCATCCTGCCCACCAGGCACTCTTTTAACATGGACTCATAGTTGACCCAGCGATGGATCTGAACACAGAAAAGCACTTTAACACACACACAAACCAAACGATTCACCCTCAGCCACATTAATTATCAGACACATCATCATCATAATGTGCAGTACAGACAAGGCACCAGCTTCACTGAAAATAAAATAGAGTGGCAATTAAGTCACAATCAACCAGTTGCGCTGAACGTTAACTTTGGAATTAACTCATATGCCATGACTGCTTTTGCGCACAAGTATGTTAGTTCACTTCCTGAGGCTAAATACATGAGAAGTTTGAACTGATTTTAAGTAGCTTGTTGCCCTAATTCTAAAAATCACACAACCAACTAGGAGTGTGCAAACCTCCGCCAAAGCATAAGGTCACTGAAGCCATTGAACTCTTGTACGACCCGGAACGTGATCCTCATCAACACCAAAATTAAGTCACTTATTTATTGTGACAGACCCAATATTTCCTGAAAATTTCATAAACAGACAAACCAATACTACTAAAAACATAACCTCCATGGCAGAGGTAAAAATAACCTAACTTGTTCAAACATTGTCAAATAGCTGAATTTTATGTAGCTTCAGGGTTGGTAGATTGTTAAGAGGACAGATCTGAATTCATCTTTTGATTGGACAATGACATTACAGTCCAGCCACTACAATGGCAGTTCATTTGCAACTTCCATCTCTTCTTGTATATTGTAAGGGAAAGGAAAATTAAGGGAAAGTTAAAAACAAACCTAAACAAGGTTTCAGAAGATTATATGCATAATATGTATGCATAACAGTATCAGCACAATATCTGTAAATTAGACTGAATTATAGTGATTTTTCATGTTTGCTAATGTTAAGTAGCTTTAACTGCCATCTTGAATTAGGTCAGGTCTTTTTTTATGGTTTCCGGAGTTCCTAGAATGAACACAACATCAAATAGACACCAGTTAAGATTTGTCAAAATATTTAAATGTGGAAGTGTTACACATTTCTTTAGTTTTGACTGTTCAAATCCGTGATAAATACTAAAAAGAAATTGTTATTGTGACTTCCACATAGAGCCGTGGAAACAGCACCTGTCCCATTCGAGCATGTAGCTTTAAACAAGAAAATGACAGAACTTCACTTTATGAATTTACATACCTGATCAAAGATGTCAGTGCCATCTATTCCTGCTGCCTTCATCAGCTCCTCTTCTCCACCTGGGTGGTAGTCCATATATGGGGTCACATTGTAAACCAGACCTGAAAAGTTATATAGACAAACAGTTCATGTGACTTATGTATTGGGTAAGGACACTATAGAAAAAATAAACATATATTTACAGGTAAAAAGGTGTGAATGATAGTTGATAGTTGTCCATAACTAGAAATTTGGAAACTTGAATATATCAAATCATATACAACCTTGTGGTGTACATTTTCCATGTGAAAATAAAATGCAAAAAAATTGTATCTTCAAGAATTTTTAAATAAAAAGCCCAAATTCGCATTTGTAGAAGACTGTGGTTGTAAATATGAATTTCTTTTTTAAAAAATTGCTGTCATGTCATGGGGTAACAGGCTTATCATAGGAGCACAGGATAAATGAATAGTTCCACATGCACTCTTTCAACTTAATAGGGCCAAGATTAACAAAATCAGGTCATTTTGAACAACGCATATATATAACTAAAAAATACGACAATTACAGAATGAGAATTAGCACTATTAAAGGGTACACTACAAGTGATTGTACTAAACTTCTTGCTCATCTTTACTCTATCACTGATCCTTTAAATAAGTTACCGCATGAAAGATTTTGTTGCATAACGTACGAGCAAGTGGCAGGTCTCTTATGTCCTACCCAAACAATATAAATATGAGAAATAGAACCTCTGAACAATGGGACTTATTTTATTGTGTTCAGTGATTAAGCACTGTGGCACCAGTGTCCATCAGGTCCTGTGCAGGTTGTGAACCCCTGTCCTCAGCAGCCTTTCACCTCGTATGCAGGTCCAGCAGTCCTTCCTTGTGTTGTGTTTCTGCAGCTCTTCTTGGGTCACTTCAATGAGGCGTCCTTTGAGCCCTGTCAGGTCTTTGGCACTTTTAGCAAATCGGACCCAGTCCATCAGACTGTGTCCGGGCTTCAACGCCACCTATCACAAATGGATGGAAAACAAGCTGAGTTTTCTTAGACCAGAATCAACACTAGATACTAATGTGCCAGTTACTAAAATGTATATGCCATGATGACGTTGGATAGTTGTCTAAACAAATACGGGCTCTGAATTTTCATGCAGATGAGCAGATCTGTTACGTTAAAACAACTCTAATCAGCCCGTTTAGGACAGGAGTTGTGTTCGGGTGTTACCTTGTTCCTCCCGGACTGGCCGGACGGAGAGACCCTCTGCTGGGAACTCGAAGCCGGGAAGGACTGGGTCGGAATGTTCAACATGTCGTGAAGGAAGCCCCAGTTTCTCACAAACCCTATTCAGACAGTTGCACTTCACCACAACATGAACAGCAGCTCTGCAGTCGCTTACTTTACAAGCCGCTTCCGGGTTTCTTGTTTCCACATCCCTGCCTGCTCTGCTCAGTTAAGCTAACATGGTTAACACGTTGACTGACCAACTCATAAATATTATCACATTAAACTGCAGTTACAAAGAAATTATTGAGCTTTAAGAAATATTAGTATGTACTGAAAATAAATAAGTTTGCACATTTTTTTTCTTTGTTTGTTCTACTTAATTCTTGTATTATTTAAACATGTTTAAAATAAACCTAATCAATTTAGAAATACTATACGAGTAAATCCAAATGTTTGTAGAGTTAATTACGATTTATCTTCTGCCTTAGTTTCCGCCAGGTAAAAGCTATATTCAATGACTTAAATACTAGCAGTAATCGTATATAAGTCATTGGCTACTATAGCTACATCCGTCGTTCACGCTGACGAGGGTATGACATAATCAATCTGCGACGATTCAACCTGCCTAGCAATGACTTACAGATAGACATGACATCACGTGACTTTGGATGAGCTAAAAACGTCGCCATCTTACGCTAGAAACATTCAGTTCCGCTTTTGCGCTTATCGATACAGGAATGCCTTCTTATTGTGCTGCATTTTTCTGCACAAATATTCACGGAAAATGTCCGGACGGCGTTACATTTCATCGGTAAGTGCTTTTCTTTTAATAACAAGGCTGCTTAACAAGGAGATTAGTGCCTGAGTCTAACTTTACTGCAGAAGACGTGCATCAATACTGGACGTTATTAGTGCTAGTTTTAACGTAAAACTTTCTGTGCATAAGTCATTGAGGCGAACTTTATGACAGACGGATGTGACGTCGGCCTCCATGGTGGAAGTCCCACCCTCCGGCGGCGACTGGGTGGTAAAATGCAAACCAAGCTGCGTTCAGCTCTGTGCGCAGAAGGAGGTGTCCAAGATGGCGGAGTGAGCAGTCGCACTTTGNTTCTGATAATAAACATATCGATTTACCCAAAAACAACAACAAGTTAAACACATTATCTTAATGTATATATTTCAGCTAGCCTGGTTTCCCAGGGCTGATTGAAATACTATCGGATAGAATGAAGTCATTTATAAATAAGAAAGTTCCACTTACATGTTAGGCTCATTGCTGTTGGCTTCCATCTCTGAGGTTTGACGTTCTGATCAATGGTTTTTCACTAAAGAAAAGAACATACTATGTTATGAATTGATATCATTAATAGAGATCACAATTATGTTAAGAAAAATAAAGAATTTGAATGATTAGACAATGAATGACTCCATTAACAATACACAAAGCAATAATTATAAGTCAGCAGAGGTGGAAAAAGTTGTCACATTCTTTACTGACTGTGTCCATAGAATAATTTGTAGGTCTAAAAACCAATGCACAACTTCTTGTTTCAAAAACCAATGAATTTGTAACACTGGAAAAATTAAAAATTAAAATCTGCCTAAAAATGTGCCATTTCATTTAAAGGAAATTCTTTATGTACAGTGTAGTGTAATCCGAAATATTTACCAATACCATGTCCAGGTGCTCACCATTACCTATACCAAAGTAATGCAAATAAGTCCAGCATAGACATTTTATATAGGTATTACAGAATTAAAGACCAGGCAAACCTTATAAATTAGCCAGTTTGACACCAGGTTTGCTATTTCAAATGTTTCTTTTTTTTCTGAAGCTACTTTCTCCCCACTTGTATGATACCCTATGTAGGCATTCAATGAATTAACAATAGCTTTGGGTGTTTGTTTTTTTTAAAATATACCTAAAGTATTTACTTATTAAAAACAAGAACCATACAAACTAACTAAAATTTATCTTCAAATGGTGAAACTTATGTACACTAACATTTAAAATTGGTTCACATAAAAGTTAAAACATAAACAACAGTAATTGGTGTAAAAATACATTTTATAAAGGTAAATACTGCTGCAGATTTGCTGTAAATGTAACAATCAAAACATGCACACTGCATGTTCAGTGTTCTACGGTAAGATCACTCACTACGTCATGTATTCTGAACGTACAATATAACGAAGATCAGATGTCTCACTCCGATTAGAATTAAAAACCAAACATTTTAAGTTTTTTAGCATAAATTTTCCATTTTCTATTAATAACTATTTATTAACTATGAACTTACTTATTACCTTGTGTATGTCTCTTAGTCACGTAATGAACTTATTACTGTCTCTGAATAAAAGTCAGTACACCCACAGCTTGGCCTTTCAATCAGGCGAACCAATGACTTATATGGATAGACATGACATCACGTGACTTTGGATGAGCTAAAAACGCCGCCATCTTACGATAGTAATACAGCTCCGCTTTTGCGCTTATCTATACAGGAATGCCGTCTTTTTATGCTGCATTTTTCTGCACAAATCTTCACGGAAAATGTCCGGACGGCGTTACATTTAATCGGTAAGTGTTTTTCTTTTAATAACAAGGCTGCTTAACAAGGAGATTAGTCCCTGAGTCTAACTTTACTGCAGAAGACGAGCATCAATACTGGACGTTATTAGTGCTAGTTTTAACGTAAAACTTTCTGTGCATAAGTCATTGAGGCGAACTTTATGACAGACGGATGTGACGTCGGCCTCCATGGTGGAAGTCCCACCCTCCGGCGGCGACTGGGTGGTAAAATGCAAACCAAGCTGCGTTCAGCTCTGTGCGCAGAAGGAGGTGTCCAAGATGGCGGAGTGAGCAGTCGCACTTTGCAGGCTCCAGTGTAAATAGTTTTCTTTAAGTCCTGGAATGCAATTTCGGGTGCGTTTTTACTACTCACAGTGAGTCAGTTGTAATTTTTTTTTTTAATAAGTCTGGTGGAAGTAACAAATTTTAAGCTCTGTAAGCTTTTTATTCGAGCCAAACACGTGGAGGAAAGCTAGCTGCAATGGATGAACATGACTACAGCGTGGTCGCTCTTCCCAGTGTGAGTGACAATGAAGATAGTGAAATTGCTGACATTGAAGTTGATGAACAGACTTCTAAGCTGGAAAAAATTAACCAGGCACACACTCCAATCAAACCTCCCCACTCTAAAAAGCACAAGAAAGGCAACGAAAACCCCCACGGTGAGTGTATCGGGGATACCATTCTGATGGCGGTGAATTCATTGGCGCTAAAGATGGATACGCAAACTGAGCTTTTGCTGAAGTTTGAGAGAAAGATTGAGGAGAATACTGCTGCTATTAATGTGAACAAGGAAAACATCGAGGGGCTGCAGAAAAAAGTCAGTGAGCTTCATGAGGAAAACAAACGGCTTAAAGAATCTGTGTCAGAACAAGCACGATACAAAAGGAGGTGGAATCTGAGGTTAAATGGCCTGGCTGAAAAAGATGGAGAAGATACTAGAGAGGTTGTTATCGGTATTTTGACAAGAGTGGTGCCCATCTCAGTGGAGCGGCTTCGCGAGACGGTCGACACTGTGCATCGCTTGGGAAGGAAAAGTGACCCCGCCACTTCAAACAACACTCCGCGGTCAATAATCATCCAGTTCGTGGCAAGAACGGTTCGAGACGATGTTTGGAAGAGATCCAGGGATGCCAGGGTCTGTCAGGAGATGCGTATCCAGTTTAAAGAAGATTTCTCCAAAGAAGACAGGGAAGCTCGTAAAAAGCTGTGGCCGCTGGTACGGGATGCCAGGCAGAGAGGGCAGAGAGCTTTCCTGAAGGAAGGATACGCTCTGATCAACAATCAGAGAGTCGACCCTTCATAAACACTGACAGAGCTCTTCATTTTGAATGAGTATTGTTTTGGTTCACGTGATAAGTTTTAAAGGTAAAATGCACATTTTTCTGATTGTAGTTTGGACAAGAATTCTCACTCCTGCACATCTTATGATTTAGTGTTCTACTAAAAAACTTCAGGTATATTATCTTTTATTTCTTTAAATGCCAGGGGGCTAAAGAACAATGTGAAACGAAAAGCTGTTCTTCTTTTTTGTAAGGAGCAAAAAGCTAATTGTGTTTTCCTACAAGAAACTTATTAAGTTACTCATATATATACCCTTGCTCCTTGTGGAAAATTTGTTATTATTTTTTTTATTTATTTTTATTTGTGTAAACCCCCTGGTTAGTTAAATACGGATGTGACACCCTTCACGAGAGTTTGTATTGTATCTTGTTATTTTGTTACTTTTTGTTGTTCTGTGTTCTGTTGTTAATAAAAAAAAAAGAAAAAAAAAAAAAGGGCCTCGTTGCTGCCCCATGAACATGATACATCAGTGCGTCCATCATATTGTGAGAGGCAAACCCGTTACGGAAACCAATACAGGAATGTGTGGAAACTAGTTTTGTTGTGTTTTTTTAAATAAAAAGGTCTAAAGTTGGCGACCTCTTCTCACTACTCACTATGCACTTCAGCATCCGCTGACCCCGCTCTGTCAGTTTATGTGGCCAACTACTTCATGGCTGAGTTGTTGTTGTTCCCAGACACTGTCATTTTCTTATAATACAGTTGACTGTGGAATATTTAGAAGTGAGGAAATTTCACGACTGGATTTGTTGCACAGGTGGCATCCTATCATGGTAGCACGTTGAATTTCACTGAGCTCCTGAGAGCGACCAGTTCTTTCACAAATGTTTGTACAAGCAGTCTGCATGTCTAGGTGCTTCATTTTACACACCTGTGGCCATGGCAGTGAATGGAACACCTGATTCCTGTGGTGATCTGTGAGTTTACTTCCTGGTGGGCCATTCCAGTTCCCCTATTGGTTGGATCATCATTCCTCCACAGTTGCAGAAGATTAGCTTCATCAGGGAGGCTGGATACTTAAGGCTGTGGTGTGGATCAGACCAGCACTGGGGCATTGTTTTCCCCGTGGTAAAGCTACTCAGCCTTTTACTAAAATCAAAAAGTCCTTTGAGCTTTCTGACTGTCTTCTATGTTTTTATATTTTCTCAGAGTTACCCGTTTCCTGGAGACCGGCCTGACCCGAATCCCGAGCCGCCTAAGTTAAGTACCCTGAGCCACTTACCTAAGCCAGTCTGCCTATCTGCCACCTGCATTCTGTGGAGGACCCACTTACCTCAAACACCTGGAACCCAGCAACTTGGAAAACCTCACCTGTGAATACTTACCTCTTCACCACCTTCCACGCTGGACTCGCTCTCCAAAACTGTAAGAAGAGTCTCTCTAAGAATCCATCTACTTACCTCAGCCTGTTTAACTAATTACCGTCTCCGCATACTTACCAGAGAGGCTTCAGAAGTTTTGATATATATTTAGGTGCCTCACCATGGAGTGCCTTTAAAAGTTAAAACCAATATTTTAAAATGAGTCCTAAAATAGACAGGGAGCCAATGCAAAGAAGCCAGAACAGGAGTTATGTAAGCTGTTCTGTGAGTTTAAGTTAAAAGCCTGGCTGCTGTGTTTTGCACAGACTGAAGGCGTGCCATGGAGGATTTATTCAGACCCACCAGAAGGCCATTACAATAGTCTAAACAAAAAGAAATAAAAGCATGGACAATCATTTATAATTCCTTCTGTGATAAAATAGCTTGCAGCTTCGAAATATTCCTTAAATTGTAAAAACAATTGCGAGCTAGCAATTTGCAATAATTGTCCATAAACAAAGAACTGTTAAAAACAACACCCAGATTCCGGAGACTATTTTTTTTTTTAGAAGGGTTTAAAAACCCAAGATGCTTCCTGATTTCTGTGATTTTTGTCATCAGGAGCTACAATAAGCGTCTCAGTCTTGCCAGCATTTAACTGCAGGTAAATATCATCCAGCCAGATTTTAATGTCAGCCAGGCAGTTGGTGAGTTCAGTCAATTTATAAAGTTCAGAAGATCGAAACGAACAGTATATTTGAATATCGTCAGCATACACATGGTAGGAGACATTACTGTAGCGATTAAAATAAAACTTATTGGGCGTATGTACAATAAAAAGAGAAGTGGTCCCAAAACTGACCCTTGGGGCACCCCACAGGACAGCTGAGCAACATCTGAGTGAAATACAGTAAAAGACCTATCAGATAAATAAGAAATGAACCAATTTAAAACAGTGCCAGAAAAACCAAAAAGATCTCTTAGTCTGTTGATAAGAACAGTGTGATCCACAGTATCAAAAGCAGAAGTCAGATCCAATACAACAAACACAGTGTAGTTTCCAGAATCAGCTGCCATCAACACATCACTAGAAACTTTTAATAATGCTGTTTCTGTGGAATGTAATCTGCGAAAACCAGATTAAAAAATTGTCCATAAGGTCGTTTTCTTCTAGAAAAGAGTTCAATTGATGTGCTACAACCTTCTCAAGGATCTTTGACATGAAAGGAAGTTTAGAGATAGGTCTGTAGTTTTCAGGCATAGAAGAATCCAGGTTAGGCTTTTTTAGCAGAGGACAGACTGCAGCAGTTTTAAAACATTTAGGTACAGATCCGGAATAAAGAGACAAATTTATTAAGCTTACAACACCGGGATTAAAAATATCTTCAAAAAGAGATGTTGGAAAAACATCAAAAGGACACAATGACAGTGTCATATGCATTAAAAGATCAGAGATGTCATTAATAGACACTAGTGTAAAAGAGGACCACGTCACCGCAGTCAGAGGACGAGGGTACAAACAGTGGGAAAATGAAGGTGAGATACTTGCTCTGATGTTGGCAACTTTGTCTGTAAAAATTTTTAAAAACCTATTACAATCAGAATACGTAAAAACACTTTGAGATGAACACAGTGGAGAAATGTTCTTAATTGTATCAAATAAAATCTTTGGATTTCGTCCTTTTGATTTAATGACATTAGCGAAATAACTGGTTCTTGCATTCTTGAGCATCTCATTTAAGTAGCTGATCAAGTCTTTAAGGTGGAGCCTGTGAACCATCAGGTCAGTGCGCTTCCATAAATGTTCAGTTTTCCGGCATAGTCTCCTCAAGGTCACAATTTCCTTATTAATCCAAGGACAGCTTGTACGTTGAACAGTACTGTTTTAAAGGTGCTATTAACTTCAAAATGTCCTTACAGTAAATGTTAAAACAAGAAACAGCTTAGTCCACATTCATGGAGTAAAATCTAAAGAGGCAGGATCAAAATGAGAAATAAAAGCTTCAGCAGTGTGTTCAGTTATGATCCTTCTTAAAATTAAAACGACTAGGAGGAGCAGGATCAGGGCTGAAGGATAGATTGAAATATATACAATTGTGATCACTAAAGAATACAGGTGCTGGTCATAAAATTAGAATATCATGAAAAAGTAGATTGATTTCAGTAATTCCATTTAAAAAGTGAAACTTGTATATTATATTCATGCATTACATACAAACTCGTATATTTCAAATGTTTATTTCGTTTAATTTTGATGATTACAAATGACAACAAATGAAAATCTCAAATTCATCATATCAGAAAATTAGAATCTTGTGAAAAGGTTCAAAATTGATGGCACCTGGTACCACACTCTAATCAGCTAATTAACTCAA
>NC_051445.1:29619392-29631058 GCF_001649575.2 Kryptolebias marmoratus
ATTTTCTGATATGATGAATTTGAGATTTTCATTTGTTGTCATTTGTAATCATCAAAATTAAATGAAATAAACATTTGAAATATATGAGTTTGTATGTAATGTATGAATATAATATACAAGTTTCACTTTTTAAATGGAATTACTGAATCAATCTACTTTTTCATGATATTCTATTTTTATGACCAGCACCTGTATATCCTCCACACGAACATGTTCCACAATAAGGCCTAAAGAAAAAACAAGGTCCAACGTATGGCCTTTACAATGAGTGGGTGCCCGTACATGTTGAGTGAAGTGGAAAGACTCAGCAATGGAGATAAGTTCAGCAGCTGACTTACAGGAGTCATCATCAACATGTAAATTAAAATCACCCAACATTAAAACATTCTTCAGCTTAATGATAGAGGCCAAGAAGTCAGTGAATTCAGATTAAAAAAAAGTCCTGCTGTGCCAGGAGGCTTGTATACTAAAATACAGTAAAATATATTAAAAGAGCCAACTTTAGTTACTTGTAGTTCAAAAGTGGAGAAAGGTGGTTGATTAACCAGTCTACAGGGAAAACTGTCTTTAAACACGGCTGCTAGACCACCACCTCGCCGCCCTTCTCAGTGTGTTGAAAGCATCGAACAGTTACCTGGACAAAGTTCCCGTAGATGAACATAATCCTGGCCTTGCTGCCATGTTTCAGTTAGAAACATGAAATGGAGCGATTCCTTCATAAACAGTTCATTCAGAGCAAATGACTTGTTACTGATGAAGCGCCGATGGTAAACAATTGGAGGTCCCCACAAGTTCAGCTCCCGGTAACAAGACCGATTCCCAGCTGGATGACACAATCCGAAGACAGCGAAATGGTCCCCACTTTTCAGCCAAAAGTCTGTGTCTCAAACGAACCTGGACTCCGGCTCTAGATCCCCTTTTACGTTTCCTGCTACTGGAGCATTGCAGCAAGCACTCAGGTGAGCAGCAAACAACCAGATGTGGACAACTCCCTCTGGAACTGCTCCAGCTGTCACAACAAACCACTAGCGATTCTTTGATCGCCAGCAGCGCATCCCGGTCATAAACACGCGTAGCAAACATGACAAAGTTATTGGTATAAACTAAAAATAATAAAAACAGAAAACGGATAAAAGGGGTAGCACCGGCGAAGCCATACAAAGGCGCCATCTTGCCACACCCCCGAAAAGTGAAAAAACATTAGAAAACTACTCAATGCTTTTCTCCCCCAGGACATCTGTGGATCTGTCCCGGCTAGGTCCCAAGGCCGGCTGATAAAACTTTCCATCACTATCAGAACTATGGCAGTGAGGCCTACCTGGAATCAGTATCCGTGGGCATAGGGCTGGACCATATCATTCACTATAATACTGGTAAAAAAAAATTGCCCAGGAAAACAAATTTTATCATGATATGCTAATTTCATGGCGTAAATACGTCACTCTACCACGCAGAGGATTACGCTCATGACACGTGGTTCATGCAGTGTTGTTCAAGTTGTAAAGGTGAAGGCAAACATGGCTGAAAGTGTTACTACTGAAGAATTAATTCCCAAGAAAGGAGGTATTTCAGTGGTGTGGAATTATTTTGGATACAAACGAACAGATACAGAACAGACCACAGTAATATGTAAGGAGTGCAAGAAGCGTGTAATACCGAAAGGGGGAAATACCACTAAATTATTTCACCATCTCAAGCATCAGCACCCGTGTCTTTATCAGGATTATATTAAAGTCCAGGAGGACAGTTCAGCAGCTAACACTACACAACCAAAACAACGTAAGCTAGTTCAGCATGGCATCACAGAGTCTCTCGCCAGCTGTACCCCAAATGATAAATCAAGCAAGCGCTGGAACGATATTACTGAAGCTGTCACAATTTCTTTGGCAAACGATATGATGCCAATCCAAACTGTAGAGAAGGAAGGCTTCAGTCATCTTGTTAAGAAGCTAGACCTGCAATACACCCTCCCAAAAAGGAAATATTTTTCCAAGACAGCACTCCCACACATGTATGAAGAATACCGCAAAAAGGTTCAAGCAATGCTGTCATCTATGGATTACTACGCATCAACCACCGATTTATGGTCAAGTAGGACCACGGAACCTGACCTGAGTCTGACTGTTCACTATATTAACAGCGACTGGGAACTGTGCAGCTTAAACCTTGAGACCAGCTACTTTCCTGTGGATCACACAGGAGAGAATATTGTGACTGGCTTGAAAGACTTTCTCCTGTCTTGGCACCTCGACAAAGAAAAACAGGTGTGCGTAACAACTGATAGCGGTGCTAACGTTGTTAAACTGCTCAGACTGAATAACTGGACGCTACTGACCTGCTTTGGGCATCATCTTCATATCGCCATCAGTAAGTTTCCTTCAGACCCAACGCACTCCCACTACTGTTACATAATTACCATTGTTGTAATCATTCAAACTATAATAGTAGAAAACTGCATTTTAAGTATTTAAGTATTTTATATATCTGTTTACTCAATACATATATCTATCCATCCATCCATGTTCCACCGCTTATCCGTGGACAGGTCGCAGGCCAGAGAGGATACATAATCCCTTCAGCGAGTTCTTTGTATGCTTCTAGATCTCTTCCCAGTGACATATGCCTGAAAAACTTCCAATGGGAGGTGTCTATGGGTGAGACAGACATTAACTGCTAATGTTGAGTCGAGCTTCATGAAAATAAATGCACATACGTTTATTTCCATTATCTTAACAGACTGAGGTACACATAAAGTAATGGAGGAGAGGAGACAGTAGAAGACCCAGCAGGGCAAGCTGCAGCAACGCAGAAAAGAAAGAGGACTTGTTTACGTTTAGTGAACTTGCTGCTCGCTGCTGTAGTGTTGTGAAACTCGCTAACTTTGGCTACACAGAGAGAGGAGTCTGTCAGAGAGGGCAGGGGAGTGATTCGTTCTTAAGGACAGCCAAGCCCTAAGGCCTCTTTCTTCAACTTGACGGCCTCTATCATTGCTGGTGTCCACCAGTGGGTCCTCCAGTTGCTGCCATGACAGGCACCAATGACCTTCAGGCCACAACTCCTGGAAGCTGCATCTGGAATAGAGGCCCTGAACATTGGCCCATTGAGATTCCATGTCCCCGACCTCCCCTGGGACATGTGCAAAACTCTACTGGAGATTGAGTTGAAGATCTCACGGACTGGGAGCTCCGCCAGACGTTCCAAGTTTACCCTCAGTATTTGATTGGGTTTACAAGGACTGTCCAACAGCCTCCCCTGTCACCGGATCCAACTCACCACCAGGTGATGATCAGTTGACAGGACAGCTCTACCCCTCTTTACCCGAGTGTCCAAAACATAGGGTCACAGGTCTGATGACACAATTACAAAATCGATCTTTGACCTTTGGCATAAGGTGGCCTGGTACCAAGTGCACTTATGGATCACCCTATGCTTGAACATGGTGTTTGTTATGGACAGCCCATGCATGGCATTGAAGTCCAATACCAGAACACTGCTCGGGTCCAGATCAGGGAGGCCATTCCTCCCAATCACCCCCTTCCAGATAGCTCCATCATTGCCCACATGGGCATAGAATTTACCTGGGAGAACAACAGAATCCCCAGATGGCACCCCTTCCAGAACACCATCCAGAGACTCCAAGAAGGCCGGGTAATCTGAACTGCTGTTTGGTGCATAATCACAAACAACTGTCAGAACCTTCCCTCCTGCAGCTCAGAGCAGCACAGAGGCATCCCTCTCGTTCACCATGGAAAACTCCAACACCAAGCCGGGGACTTGTGAGTATCCCCACACCCGTCCGATGCCTCTCTCCCTGGGCAACTCCAGAGTAGGAAAGAGTCCAACCGCTTTCCAGGAGTTGGGTTCCAGAGCCCAAGCTGTGCAGAGAGGTGACCCCAAATATATCTAGTTGGTATTGCTCAACCTCAGTGAGCTTACATTCCATGTCCCTAGAGCTAGTTCATGCCACCGGGAACCAAAGTGGCCAGGAACCTTCCGTTGTCTGCCGCCCAGCTCACATGGCACCCGACCTCGACGGTCCCCCTCGCATGCGGTGGTCTCACATGAAGATGGCATCCTGTCCTGCTCGGCTAAGCCCCAGGAACCAAGGCTCAACCACCAGGCGTTCGCTGACAAGACCCCCCACCCCCTAAGTTTATTTATTTAGGTATAAATTAACATGAGCATTAACAGAAACTTAAAACAGAACAAAATAACAATAGGGAAAGGCCAGCTTCAATTAATCCTCAAGAATTAAAAAAAAAGTTTAAAATAAACTGTCAACATATATTTCTAACTAATGAAATAGTACAAAGTATTACTGTATTATTTAACAGTTTTGTTAACATGATATATGACTTCAGTGTATCTCATAATGTTAAATAATATATAGGTTGAATTAAATAATAAGTTGCAATGGTGTGTAATTTATCACTTTAGCACAGATATGTTTTGATATATGAAGTATTTCCTGTTAACATATGCATGTTATGGACAAGAATGACAAAAACTGAAAAGGCCACATTTTCAATGATTAATTATTAATATGGTATGATACTAACTGACAAAATGTAAAGCTACCTTCTTTGAATTGCTGGCTTCTATAATTATAACAACTAATAGCCAAAAATTGGGCTTCAAAGTTGACTTTAGATTTTTTTATTCTGATACTGATGGTCTGCTGCCATTCTGTATGGAAAGTCATGTGAAAAGTCATGCATTTGTGTCAAGTCTGGCATTCCATGTGTCTAAGCACACCCACGTTGCTGCACAGACATCTTCTCAAAATGGCATTACAATTGTCATCTTGTTAGCATAAACTGCACTGGGGCTGGCCATTCTAGTATTTCTCTTGTTCAGTGTATGTCTATGGCTTGCCTGGATTTGGCCCTCTTGTGGTCAATTTTTATAACTGAAATGCAATCTAAAGTGGCAGCACAAGATAATGTAAACAAATTATATACATAACTTTAAGTCTTCATCAGTCACTGAGAGCTTTTTGACATGTCATAACAAGAGAAGCTCAGCAAAATCAATAAGAATAAATAATAATTACACAATACATCAAGCCAACATTATAGCTGTAATGTTCTTATTTATCTGGGTTTTCAGCCTAAAGCAGAATACTAAGCTTCTCTTAAAACAATGTAAGATCACATAAAAACTGAAAAAAAAACAAAACACCAGAAACCAAGCCGATGAAAAAAGAAGAGATGCATGAAGCACTGTGCCCTCCACTAGATGTACTCTCAGTCTCATCTTCCTCCTCTTCTTCCTCTTGAGTCTGTCTGGTTATTTAACATTTTGAAAATTCATAGTAGCTCACAGGGCTTTGTTAGACCTATTCTCAGTAAACCTCTAAGCATCATGGCAGTAGGGTTTGTTTTTAAAATGCTAATCTCCTAAGAGGATTCCTGGACAGGTGTCCTCTTCAAAATAAAGCTTAGAACTGGTTGCTGTAATGTGTAGCTACATATGTTTTTTAACATGGTATTTGACATAAATTACTAACTTAATGTGCATTTTTTAATCATTTCAAATATCAGACATCTGTCAGTATTGAGATTTATTTATTTATTTAAATCAGACAGCACAAAAAATGTTACACATTAAAACAATATTGTTGCTTTGGCCAAGGTTTTCTAGCCAAAGGCTTATTTGCAAACCTAGTCCTTGAAGTAAGTGATAATGGACTATGACAAGGCTTTTTAAATACTAAAGGGACAAAAGATTATCTCTAAAACCATCAGTACACAAAGAAAACAGCATCTAAAGCAGTACAACTAGACATGTCACATACGCAGATATAGAAATTAAATAAGGACCGGAGAAAACAATTACTCATGTAAGAAAGAAAATATTTTCCGTTTTCAGGTGCAGAAGCTGATGTATGTCAGTGTTCTCAGACTTGTTTTTGTTTCAGTCATTGTTTCACCTAAAAGTTAGAAACTCTAACAATACTTAACAGTTTTATCACTGTTCGTGAGCTGTTCTGAATCTGAAGAGGTCTAGACAAAAAGAAAACTTGTCCATATGATGTTTTTTGTCTGTACAGTAGTACAGACAAAAACAGCTCTTTGAGAGATCTGTCAAGCACTGATGACTTCAGCAGTGGATTATGGTTGCTTTGTGTATGAATCAGCAGCCAAATAACACATAAAAAATAGACAGATTCCTAAGAAGAGCTTTAAGAATTTACATTGGAGCCAATAAATCAACTCTAAATTATACTATATTAATGGAATCAGGTTAAATCTTGTCAGCATTAAGAATAGATAACACACTGACACACTGGTTTCACCTTAAATGATGTAAAGATAATAACCCTGTTAAATTTGTTTTAAATGACTATTGGGAACACAACACAACCAAAGGAAATGCGATTGGATAGAAAAATTAGAATACATTGAAAGAAAATGATATCAGTAACTCTGGAATAAACCCCTGAACATTAATCAGTCCTATTCCACCATGGCTGTTTCCTTAAATTCAACTGGATTTTTACATAATGGAGAAGAAGACAGAATGAAATAATAACCAAATCAGTGTGTTTGTATAGGAATACTTAAAATCCTAATATTATAAGAACTTGCAGATATTTACAGATGGCTCAAAAGATCAAATGCTTGTGAAGTGATTCAAAGTGCTTTACAACACAGAAACAACAATCAGGTACATAATCAAATACAGATAAAAACATATCAAACATCATAATAAAATATAGAGATACAGAAGTAAAAACATCAATCATGTATAATCTAAATGAAATATAAGATAATCTAAATAAAATCATGAAACTTAACATATCTAAACATGCGCTAAGTCAGTCAAAATACTAGCTAAGATAATCTAAATGAAATCATGATAAAGTTAAAGCTGAACTAAACAACAATTAGTAATCTAACAATCTAACAATATCTAAAATATGAGCTAAGATAAACTAAACTAAATTAATGTACAGGAAGGCTAAATAAGCTAACATAAACTGAAACATGATAATGCTAAACTAAAGGTACAGCATGGCTAACTAATAGTACCAAAGGCCCGCTAAACAGCCAACATAAAAAATGCTAGGATAAACATGATAATGCTAAACTAAAAGGTACAAGAGTCTAACTAATTGTACCAAAAAGATCCGCTAACAGCCAACATGAAAAATGATAAGATAACTAAACTAAAACATGATAATGCTAAGCTAAAGGTATCAAGAGACTAACTAACTAACAGTACTAAGGCTCGCTAAACAGCCAACATAAGAATTACTAAGATAGCTAGACTAAGGTAGTGAAGGAGGGGAGGGAGGGAGTGGGGTGACAGAGACTAGGCAGAGACAGTGGAAAGTGTGCGTGTGTGTGTAGAGGCGGTGAGAGGCAGTGTGGTGCGTGTTGTATGAGTGTGTATGTGTGTGTGTGTGTTTGTAGAGAAGTCCATGAATCACGTCACAGAGGCCATTGTCTTTCATAATGATGGAATGTTTATCAGCCATCCCAGAGCAGATCCACAGATGTCCTTAGGCAAGGGTGGGGGCAGAGCAAAAGAGAGGCTCTGAAAACAGAGCAGGGCAGAGAGGCAGAGAGGCAGGAGGGGAGGGGGGGGGTCAGGAGACAGAGAGAAAGAGTCATAGAGAAACGAAAACATGTCCACCTTCCACCAGGAGCAGAGAGAACAAGTGTTGGAACAAGGGTATATATTTTGCTATTTGAGGTTTGATTGAGTGATAAAATTACTATTAATCTTTCAGTATATACAGCAGAAACAATAACAATTGTTTTAGGTCTTCAGGGGGTTGAGGAAGTAAGACCAGTTAGGGTAGTCATCTGCTCAGATTCATCTGTTGTTCTGTAAAGTTTGTCTAACATGAATTCAATTAGAGAAGATTTAGTTTTTAAGATACATTTATGTTTATTTAGGCTAGAGAAACTTAGAATTGAATCTCGATTTTGCTGGATACCAGCACATGTTGGAATACTGGGAAATAAAACTGCAGACATAACAGGTCATTAAACACAACACAAATGATCAACAAATAACAGCTGGAAGAAACAGAAGAGAACAGTGTTATCCAGATTAAGGTTAGATCACACTGGTTTAAATAAAACATTATACGTTCTGGCAAAGGTGCAGTCACCATTATGCCATCATTGTAAATACAGTGAAAATGTTGAACATGTACTAAGGTATTGTCTAAAGAACACTCAGAGAATCAAGTAAGAGAGAAAGGTGAAAAAAATTAGCAAATTATGGAATTTAGAACAAATCCTTGACACAGATGAGTGTCAGGAAACATAAAAAAGTAATAATTTTTTTTCTCATTTTTTATAAATTCAAGTACACTAGTATACGTTCTTCTCTGGTACAATAGGTGTCCATATGCACCTTAAGCTGGTAATTTTATTTATCATAAACATAAAGAAGAAAAAGAAGACTTGCTGAAGTTCAAAGTGAGCAGAACAGGAAGAAAAGGGTATTTAAGTGACTTTGAATGTGGCATGATAGTTGGTGCCAGACAAGCTGGCCTGAATATTTAAGAAACTGCTGATCTACTGGGATTTTTACACACAACCATCTCTACAGTTTACAGAGATTTGTCAGAAAAAGAGGACATATTCAGTGAGAGGCAAATGTGTGGACAAAAATGTCTTGTTGATATCAGGGATTAAAGGACAATGGGCAGACAGTACTTCAAATAACCACTTATTCCAACTAAGGTTTGCAGAATACCATCTCTGAACACACAACACGTCCAACCTGGAAGCAGATGAGCAGCATCAGGAGACCACACTGGGTGCTGCTCCTGTCAGCTAAAAACAGGAAACCGAGGCTATAATTTACACAGACTCTTCAATACGAGGTTGGAAAAACATTGCCTGATCTGATGACTTCTACAATGGAAGCTTTAATTTTTTATGATTGAAATTATTTTAATAATTTTTGCCACTTTTATTGATCATTTATTGAATTTGTTTTCTGGTGTGCTGTAGTAGAATCTGAAAGTCTCAAGGTATTCTTGGATCCCATTCAGGTAAGGTTGATGGAGCTGAGGCATATTCCTCCTGCGATCCTCACATGTTCTTCTCTGCTGCTTCCTGCAGATGGCAGCAAAGGTCAGGGATGAACCCCAAATTTTTGTTGTTGTTCTCCATAACAGAAAATATGATCAGTTTGAATGCTGGCTCAGCATTCACACTTTTGTTTCCTGTTTATAGTTTCTTCCATATGTTTTTGGATTGTATTACGTGAAGCTTTTTTTAACAATTCAAATATCAAAACATTTAATTTGTTCAGGACAGTACAGCTATAATTTTTGTTTTTTGTACCTTTATTAGTTTTTGAATTATTTAACATTTTAAATTTTTTATTATTGAAATTATTTAAGATCTCTTCAAATACTAAAAAAAAGTCCAGCTTTTTTACTGAAAAAAATGCATATTTGCTTCATTTTTAGATAATAGCTACTGTTCTGATAATTTTAACTTTTGTCCACTGATTTGGCATTTTTAGCTTTTGGTTCCTGATTTGCTGATTTTAGCTTTTAGCTAATATTTTATGGATTTAGCTCTGATGGTTCAACAATTAAGTCATTCAGTACTCAGTATTTACACTGCATTTAGCAAAAAAATGACATTTGTTTAGTTCTTTCTTACTTCCTGCCTTTGTTTAGTTACTGCAACATTTCCTCCCCCCTACAGACCCAGCTGAGGGGCAGATAATTACAATTTCAAAACCATTTGCCAGATCATTACCACCTAATCCTGTGTTTAGTCTGATGAGTCACGCGTCTCATTTGCCACGGTGAGGAGAGGCTTGGGGCCCTTTCACAAACAGGTCCAGGACCACTGGCCTTTCCGGGAATAGGGAATAAGGGGGTAGGGAGGTGGATCCTCTGGAACAATCAAGGATTCAGCAGAGTGATGAAAGAATGCTATGTGAACCTGATTAACAGTTTCTCCCTTTAATTTGTTGACTCTGACTTTTACATCTTTATTATGACTAAAACATCACTCTAAAGCAGGATAAACTTTTCCCTTTTTTAACCCTTTGTTTATTTATTCTTCATTTACACTCTAGCATTGAATCAACTGCTTTCAATAACTGCATCACCAATGAGTCAAAAAATGTGACGGATAAGTAATGTTTTACCTCATCTGCATCTTGTTCTGATGAGGTCCCAGTCAGCACAGATGCCTTTCACGTCGCTGAGAGGCCCGCCAGCCAACAATGCTCCTCACATCTTCAGTCTCTGAGGTTGAGTCTGAGAGTCTCTTGCTAGACATTCTTCTGACTTCTTGAGAGTTTGTCAACCCACCTCCAGTTCCAGCCATCCCCTGCCAATCATCTCTCTGCCAAACCTAGTGTCTACTGTCCAGAACAACACGTCTGCCTGAAGGTTCTAGGGCTTTCTGCCTGAACTCTTTGTTTTTGGCCCTGGGCCTTTTTTATTCCCTGACTGTTTTCTTTTATAACTTTATTTTGCTTGGATTCTCCTTCCAGGACACCACCACTCCCCAAACTTCCCAGCTAAGAATGGACATTTGTATGGGATGATGTCATTCTCTTGGGTTTTCATGTTTGTTGTTTCAGTTATTTTCTTTGTTTTATTTCTTTTGTTATATTTATTGTTTATATAATGAGGGCCGGATTACTTCTGGGTTGACAGAGGGGGTTTGGAGTTTGGGTGTGGTGCCTGGGTTCCTGGCTGGGCTGACAGGTCTCTGGTCAGGGGCTGCTGGCGGTGGGCTCACCATTTTAATGCACCTTAGACTTACATAGCTGCACCCATTACAACATTTCACACTACCACAGACACGCATGCAAACACTATGGGGGAGGGCATGGACTGGGCTTGGGAGGCACGGTTTCCCCTTCTTGCTCCCGTCCTGGTGTCTGCACTGGTTCAGCGGGGACTGGGGTTTTAGGGGCCACTGGCAGACTCAGACGGTGTCAATGGGGGGGGGGGCTGCCTGCAGGTTGCTGCCACTTTGGTGTGGGGTTGTTGGTATGGGTGCCTGGACCATGTCCCGGAGTGGTGTGCTCCTGCCGGGTGGTCTATGGCTCCTGGGGATTGGCTGGGATCCTGGGAACTGTGCTGGGCGTCCCCTCCCTCTAGACCCCTCAGGGGGTTGGCCCAACAAGGGGGATGGCTATACACCCTTTCACCTCAGTCCTTCTGGGTTCCGGCTGCTGCATTGGTGCCTGCCCAGTGTGTTGGGGCTTAGGGGGTGGGGGTGTCCTGCTTGATGCTGGGCGGTTTCTCTGCCAGGGGATGGTGTGGGCAACCTACCTCTGTGCGGACACGCTGCTGCCTTGGGGGTGGTGCCGGGTGTCTGTTTGCCTGTGACTGCTGCTGCCTTCTGGGGCTGGATCCACCTGTCCTTTCTGCTCTTGGGTGCTGTAGAGGGCAGGCCTTCTACATTTCACGGCACTTTTTAAACTATGCATCTACAGGTGGCTTGCTAGCACACATGCACCCACATAACATGAACCCATTTTTTTTATATACCATATTTTCTACACTAATCGTATGGCTTCGAGGCGATTCTGGTCCACCATACGGCGTCTCAGGAGGGGAAAGCAGTGCAGCACCAACACTGTTTATAGTGAGGGTGGTGTGCTTCTGACCTCAACTCGGGACGTTGTGGGTCGGTGGGCTGAATACTTCGAAGACCTCC
>NC_051445.1:29632386-29641412 GCF_001649575.2 Kryptolebias marmoratus
CCGGGCACATCCCACCGGGAGGAGGCCCCGGGGAAGACCCAGGACACGCTGGAGGGACTATGTTTCTCGGCTGGCCTGGGAACGCCTTGGGATTTCCCCGGAGGAGCTGGCCCAAGTGGCTGGGGAGAGGGAAGTCTGGGTCTCCCTGCTAAGGCTGCTGCCCCCGCGACCCGACCCCGGATAAACGGAAGACAATGGATGGATGGATGGATGGATTTTCCACACTATAGAACGCACTGGGTTATAAGGCACAATGTCAATGAATGGTCCATTTTTGAACTTTTTTCATATATTTGGCTCACCGGGCTATAAGGCGCATTAAGCGAAACAAAAGAGCCACCTGTTGTTTCGGAGAATACTGCATCAACGTAAAAGCCCCCACATAATCGGGCATACTTCACCAGGCAGACTCAGCGCATACGCGTACTCAGTGTCGCAAAATAAAC
This sequence comes from Kryptolebias marmoratus, assembly GCF_001649575.2. Lineage (NCBI taxonomy): Eukaryota > Metazoa > Chordata > Actinopteri > Cyprinodontiformes > Rivulidae > Kryptolebias > Kryptolebias marmoratus. Next base: position 29,632,833 of record NC_051445.1, read on the forward strand.
TGCCCGGCGAGAAACGATGTTCACACTGGACTGTTTTGTGTGCAACACCAACCGCTCTCAGGTGAGAATCAGGGCCAGCACGCAGTGCAACTGCTGCTCTCTGTGCATCACTGACGGGTGTGCAGTGGCTGCCCTAGTGGTGAAGAAACGGGGCGAAAGGCACCTTCTTTTCTTTTTGTTTTTTAAAGCTAAGAGACAAGCGATGTCTTCCTCCTCGCCCGGTGATGCCATGACTGAAATTTGTCATGGGAGAATCTTAGGCAATCTGTACGCTCGATTATGAAGTCTTAACCGTCTGGACAGTCCACTTGGAGTCTGCGTGGCTCACGGAGTAAGATAAGATAAGATAAACTTCATTAATCCCACAATGGGGAAATTTGCACGTTACTGCAGCTCAATACAGAAAGGTTGAGATGAAAAAACCCCACTATGCACCTATAATAAATAGCAATGCACATCTACACATATACATATACACATAAATATTAAGTAGTTACTCTGAATTATCTAAACCTGATTTAAACTGTTGTCTTCACTTCACAATTATTTAACAAGAACACTCTGAAGCAAGAATTAACCTTTATGGTAGGAATATTTTGATTATAAATTTACACTATATTGTCAAAAGTATTCACTCACCTATCCAGTTAATTGAACTCAGGTGTTTCAATCACTTCCATGGCCAGAGATGTAGAAAATCAAGCATCTAGACATGCAGATTGCTTTTACAAACATTTGTGAAAGAATGGGTCACTCTCAGAAGCTCAGTGAATTCCAGGGTGGTACCATGATAGGATGCCAACTGTGCATAAAAGTCCAGCCATGAAATTTCCTCGCTACTAAATATTCTACAGCCAAATGTTAGTGATAATTTTAGTATTGGAAGGAAGGTATGGGTAAAGAACCCATGCGAGTGGGGGCATCCTAGGTGGGCTCTGTGCTCTTCCCAAAAGACACTGAGCTTTTATTTAAACCTTTCCGTCATTTTTATCATTATATTTTCCCCAAATAGTACTATCTGCATTAAAGTCTCCACACTATATCACTTTTGCATTCTAATATTTTAACACCTCAAGTGCTTTGCCAAGATTATTAAAAAAATATATCTTTTATTTTCCTTGATTTCTCTGTATTTTACTATTATATATTCTAGTTGTATTGTCCCACATCCTCTTCCACTTCCTCTCTCTTTTAATAGACATATCCTTAACAACAAAATCTATAGTTGGTTTTAACCATGTCTCCTGTGTACACATTATTTCTGGTTTATATCATTATATAATTTAAAGTAAATTAAACTTCTTGCATTCCATTGTAATATTATGTAATATTATTTTCCAACCTTTTATAAATGCTTTCCCATGACATCTCTTTGAATCCCAAAAACTTTTCAGCTCCTCTCACAATTATTTAATTATTATTTTTCTTCTCTGTCTTCTGTTTAGTACAGTAAATTAAAGAGGTTTTTATGCTGTCATCAACATCTTCTTCTTGGGTTGATGTTTACTTTGTTGTGTGGTTTGATTCTTTATTTGACCTACTTCTCTTGTTGTTTGTTCTTGAACACTCTTAACTGCTTCTGTGTAACTTATACTTCTGGTCATTTTGATCTCTTGGATTTCCACTGCTCTCGTCCTCACCTCTCATTCACCATAATTAACTCTGTGTTGTCCTCCACAGTTGCAACATTTTTCTTGTGCTTCTCTACATTCCTCAAGCTTATGCTCCTCTCCACACTTTGGACACCTCTGCTTCCCTTTACACACCCCTGCTGTGTCCATAATGCTGGCATTTGTAGCAGTGAAGTGGGGTAGAGATAAAAGGTCTAACTGGAAAAACTCATGTATCCTTTTCTGATTTTTACTGGTAAAATAGCTTCTAAAAACTTCTAGAATGGACATGCTTCCAACCCTTTCTCTGTTCTTAGTTTTTGACAGTGTTTTTAAATTGTTCACCTGTGCTCCAACATTGCTTCATTTTATTTTTTCTAAATCCTCATCAACTGGTATCCCTGTCATCACTCCCTTAATTGTTTAATTTTCTCCTACAAGCTTTCTTTCTGTTACCATCTTTTTGCAATTGTTTTCAATGTTTAAAACCTTATTTTTTTCTCAGTTTTAAAATTATTAATTAATTAACTGAAACAAAAAAAGGTTAAAAATAAATGCTTTATTCTAAGTTCTACTTATTTTAAGTTCTACCTAAAATAAAGATACAGTAATGGGAAGTGACTGATCTGGATTAAGTCAATTTAAACGGTAAAGCATAGACAACATGAACAGACTTTATAGGATTATTCCACAAAAGAGGTTCCAGTGCTAGCCCAGTGCAGGTGCTGGAGCTGGTTCCTAACTGGTTCAAGGTAAGAACCTAGTTGGTTTTCCAAAGCCACAGAGTCAAATCAGAGCTACGTCATTTGGTCACATTAAATGTCTCTTTTAGTAAATGATAGATCCTCCCTCTATTGTAAGTTTCTGTTCAGAATAAGGCTTAGTCCACACGTAGCCAGGTCTTTATAAAACCAAATATCTTTGCCACATCATTTGAAGAAATGAGACCATCCACACGGGATCGGTTTAAAAAAAGTGTTCGTCTACACAAACCTGCTGAATTTTTCCACTGGGCGTTGTTTTAAACATGCCAAACCCATTGGGGACATGTTTAAATATCATCATTTATGATCGCTGATTCAAAATCAGCGACAGCGACGTTGAATGGCGGCTGCATTGTGCCTCCATATCGGGAGAGACAGTTGGTATAAAACCGCTGCCCTCCAAGCACTGCTTTTCCTTTGCAATTCAACGTATTGTAGCAGTTGGGTTTGTAAAAACAAACAGGCAAAAAGCGTCTAAAAATCAGCACCTCTGATAGCAGACATTTTCCCTTTACTGCATGTTTAAACAATAACAATCGTCGCATACGTCAGTGCGACATTACTTGTTGCAGACTATAATGCGCAGATCTTTAAATCTCTGGTTACCAATGTCCACACGCAAACACAAAAATGGAGAATTCACAAATCTTCTCTTTGGCCGGAGGTTTTATTATCAATCGTTTTTAATGCTATTAAACAGAGGTTACGTGTGGATGAAAGGCCAAATCACATAAAAAACTATTCGGTTTACCAGTTATCCGGCTACGTATGGACTAGGCCTAAACCTGCAGAAAGACACTTGATCTTCACACAGGGTTTGTGTTATTATTCGTGCAAACAGGTGTCCTAATATCATTGTTGTTTTTGAACAACAGTCATCATTTTGAACACTCATTTCTGATCTCTGATTATATTTGGAAACACTACTGTGAACAGAAGTTACACACAGCGTTTCAGCAGGATCCATAAACACCAGCTGGTGAGATTAAATAAGCCAAAAGTGTTTTCAAAAGGAGCTTTAAAGACTGTTTTTGAATTAAATTGAAAACAGTGAGTGTGAAAGCAGCTCTGTGTAGTGATTCATCCCCCACCCAGTGCTACTGATCACAAACCATGTCCACAGTTTTGGGATCAGTCCGTTTTTTTCTTTGTATTCTTTCTTTGTATAAACCTTTCCACCCTCTCCTGTTACATGGTTATTTTGGCAGAAATTGCTGGGTAATGTAAATTGTTAATGAGCTGTAGATAGAAAGAAAGATACTTTATTGATGTCCTGAGAGAAACTAGTTTGTCACAGCAGCGAAGTTCAAACATAAAGGTATTAAAACCAATACTCATAATAGTAAAAAATTGTTGAATGCAAATAAATTACAAACAGCACAAATGATTTCTGTAGTTTTTTCTGAAGCAATTTGAAAAAACAAATTTATTCAAGTGTGATGTATTTGTTACATTTAGGTAATTAGGTAATTTTAACTCAAAAATATTGATTATAATCTAGCAAAAAAAATAAAAATGGTTTCACCAATTTTATTAGTCTTGGAAAAGAGAAAAAGTAAGGACAAGAATCTTTCAAAAAAGTAAATAATCTACATCAACTGTAAACTGCGTAAAACATTTTTTTCAACTTTAATTTTTGTTGGTATTCCTGTCAGAGTCCAGAGTCTGTTTGCTGCCCTGAAGTTTGACAATAGTAGAGATGGCAAACATCATGTTAAAACAAAGAAATACTGGGACAATTTTATGACTTCAGCCAAAAGCACAGCTCTTTTATGCATGGGATTGCCTTCACTAACAAGTAGAGGTGGCATTTCTCACCTTTTAAAAGTAAATATGTACTCTCCCACACCTCACCATCTCAGAGAGAGATAAAGCAGGTCAAAGATAATGATTTGGAGAAAAGGAGGCCTGATTTGTGGTGTAAACAGAGGTGGAACAGTGTGAGCACAGCTGACAGTGTTTAGTTCACGTCTCCCTCCCCTTTGTAGGACCTACATTGTTCTCTGCTGCTGCTGGCTGTTTTACAGCATAATTACAGCTTATTTCACTGAAAATCACCCACATGCTGCACATTCCCATCTGAACCGCTGTCGGTCCCTCCAATTACTGATGGCCAGGAGAAATGTCTTTGGCTTTCCTGGGATTTAATTTCATGTTGCTTTGATCATTTGTTTTCTGTAACACATTGTATAAGGAGAAACGTGTTTCTCCAAATAACAGATACAATTATTGAGCAACAGTCTTTAGCCCACACATCCCTCTGCATGGTTAGTTTAGGATTTTTATGAGTGTTTTCTGATTTGCCATATCTTTGTGAAACAAATCTGTCAGATATCCTCTTCAGGTAAACCAAAAAATGATCAAAATAATCTGCATTAAAACCTTCTTTGTCTACACTATGGACAAGAATCTTGTCAAATCCTGTGTGAGTTTTGCTCCTCTAAGTCATTGGGAAGCTTGACAACACAGTGAAGAACAATGTGGCCTCAGAGGTCAGCAAATTGGATGATGAAGCTTAAATCAGCTCTACAAAGCAGGCAAATGAAAGCAGCCTGTTATCATGGACGTATAACAACATCACCCCTTGATCAAAGTGTGAACTAAAAATATTACAATACCTTATTAAAAAGATAGATGGCATTAGCAAATATTAGCAATTCAATGGACATTAATAATCTCAATCCTTTGATGCTTAAGGTATTTTTTCCACTGCTCTGCGACTGTTGAAGGCTAGTTGGTAACTCAAAATTGCAAACTCACTGAGCGTTTGTCACCAGCGAGCTATAAGCCCGTGCTTTCAAAGGCCAAATTTTGAAAATCATGACCTGAAAAATCCTTTACATCCTGTGTGTCCATTTTGGGTTCAGTTTACAAACCGTTATAATTCTTGCCCATGCATTGTGTTGTTATCCTACATTGTTCCTGTCTTGGTTCACTTTGTACCCACTTTCCTGTAATAATTACTGCCCCCACATAAATAATTTCCTGAAGTATGCTTTAGAAATGAAAAGGTACAGATTTGTTCTTTATTTAATTCTTCATCATCAGAACGATTTTTAGACCTGAACATTAGCCTTGAATGTTTTCTGTCAGAGGAGAGCTCTTATGCAGGTGCAAGGACGGGTTGGAAATGCGAAAATTTGTCGCAGAAGCTTTTAAACTTAAAAATCCAGCGACAAAGTATATCGCTTTTACTTTTAGATATATTTTGTATTTTCACATCAGAGAGATGTTATTCAGTTCTATAAAGTCTCATTTTGCATCAAACGAACACCAATCATTAATGGAATCAACTTGATTTTGTAATATTTTCTTAACCCAAGAAAACTGCCTTCCTGGAGTTTATCACATTTTGACACATGTACACTATTTTAGTTTAGAGTCAATAACAGACAGTAAAGTGTGACTTATTCTATAGAAAAGTTACCAGTTGACAAATTCTACCTTGTTCTACTTGACCTGCTATCTTGGAACCTCCGCACTAACAACAGTGCTTTGTTTTTCTATTTCTCAGCAGATATTAAGCTGAAATTTGATGCAGTTGTAGCTGAGAGTCATCCATTACACATACTCTGAGTACATAAAGATCACAGACACTTCAACATTCCATGACATTGCACAAAACACTTTTTTCACTCATAACAAAAAAACAAAACAAAACAAAAAAACCTACCAATTACCAAAATGGCTACAAATCTATTTCATAACATAAGATTAACTTGGTCTAAAGCTCTGGCATTAAATGTGCTGGCTGATGTTTCACAGAAAAATAAAGAATAATTTAAAAATGTCTGAATATAATTTTGTTTTTTCAGACCAGAACCATACTACCCCATTAACTTGCATAATATTACTAATAAAACAATAGTTTAATCATTATAAATAGCTACAGGTAATTTCCTAAAATTTATATTACTATAGTTAACAAAAATAAAACCAGATTTGCAGCTTATGTATAAGTGTAGTGGCGCATGAACTAGAATATATATACTAGATATATACTAGAATATAAAGAACCAACAACTTTTTCATATTTCCAGATAATTTATCATTATGTTTTTGTTTTTGTAAGATGTTCATTTGCCTTTGGTAAAACTTGAATCTAAATGGTCCATTTTGAAGATGTAGACTAATCCAATTTGCTTCCCAAAAACATCAGTGGTTGATTCCCAGTTATCACGACCTGTTTCTCAATGTTTTATTCTAGTCTTTAAATTAAACTCCTGTTTGGAAGAGTGCCAGTTTTACCAAATGAGCCATCTGGCTCATTTATCTTCATCCTCTAAAATCTCACAGGATTCTTCATCTTCCTTTCTCCTTCTATAATACTCAGCGCTGTAAATGTCACTATCAAAGAGGGTTAACAGATGATTTGAGTCACCCTTCCACACACACACACACACACACACACACACACACACACACACACACATAGGAACATCAATAACAAAACCACGCTTTACTAATCAGCTCAGCATTCACTGCTTCATCTCTCGCCCCACTTGTAGTGTAGGATTGATGTCTGATTATGTCGGGTCACTCATCCAGATGGACTCACATTCAGACACTCGCCCACCCCACCCTACACCACATCTGACCTGTGACCTCTTGTTGCGTTGCTGTGGAAACCTGCTCTGTGGAGACAAGGAGGGTGGGAAAGAGAGGTGTTTGTGTGTGTGTTGGGGAGGACTTTGTTTTGTATCCCAGGCCTATCTCAGGCCTGGTTAAGATGCATGAATAAAGAGCGGATGGCCATGAATCCCCCTCCCTCCAGCATGTCTTTTCTCTGACACTCTACCGTTCTTGTGCTCATCTTTTACTTTGGTCTCTATTCTCTCTTTCTGCCTTTTTTCTCTGCTCCGGTGCCAGACATATGGTTCAGACAACAAACATTTGCCTGAAGTTCAGAGAGTATCCCTGTCCAGACTAATAAATAAACAGGGAACACAGATTTTGTAAATAAGACTTGCTCCTAATGAGTACAGATGCTCCCATTCATGACACATAAACTTAAAGGAGAACTGAAAAGCATTTTGAAGCTAACATCAGTTGAAAAAAAAAATCATAAAATATGCTTGTTGTAAAATAAAATAAATAAATAAAAAAAACATACAGATTTTTTTTTAATACTGAATGTTGAAAAACCCACTTGGGCATTTTTGGCTTTTTCTTTGACCACCCTGATTTGTGCCTTCTGCTGTGCCCCAAAGGTTTACGAGCATTCAGCAATTCAGCGGTGAGTGGATCAGTACGTGTGAAAACATGGTTCTGTGTGTTGCAATTATTTGTTCCAACTGCTTAGAAAATATCACTGAAGTTTCATTTTTTGGCTTCCTGAAAGATAAATTTTTTTTATAAGATTTTGATATGTAAGCTTTGATGTGGAAATTACTCAAGACCACTTAAAATCTGTAAGGACACTCAGAGGGGACCCGGAAAATCAACCACACACAGGAGTGTACAAAAGGGAAAAAGTTTATTTTTCAGAAACTGGTTTCTGCTCAGGGAGAGGACATCAAACACAGCACTGTAGAGCCGTGGACGGGTGGAGCAGAGGGACAGAGGGTCTGACGACAGGGTGATGCAGGAAACCAGTGGAACAGGCTTCAGTAGAAGCAATGAAGATCTCCACGAGGAGATCCCAAACGCAACACCCAGAGACTAGTCGATGATAAGGCAGAGGTCATACACAGGAGGTCAGAGAGAGCAAACTTCGCTTAGAGGGGCAGGCGGCAATCCATGGTCATGAGGCAGAGCTTGGGTCAGGGTCCTGAAATCCAGAATAGAAGGGATCCGTGAAGGGCTTGGCAGGAGGGGTAAATCCATGGACAGAAAGGGGTCGTAGAACACTGAAGGCTTGGAAGGAAAACGCTGGATCTCTACTGGCTCGTGGCTGTGGATAATGTGGCAAGGAGGCAGAGACTGAGGGGTGTTTAAGTAGGGCAAGGCCCAGGTGGAACAGATAAGTAATCAGGCATGGCAGGTGAGCAGAATGAGTGCTAAACACAGCATGGACAGGACATGAATCATAACAGTACCCCCTCCTCAAGGTCCGGCTCCAGAAGGACCACCAGGCTGGTCTGGATTGGCCCGATGAAACTCCCTGATAAGGGACTTGTCCAAAACATGTCGGGCCGGCACCCAGGAACGCTCCTCTGGCCCGTATCCCTCCCAGTCCACCAAGTAATGGACCGACCGGCCCCAAC
>NC_051445.1:29648994-29658972 GCF_001649575.2 Kryptolebias marmoratus
TCAGGCATGGCAGGTGAGCAGAATGAGTGCTAAACACAGCATGGACAGGACATGAATCATAACAAAAATCGGTGTATTGCAAGTTCCTACCCTCATTAATGTTGTGGACTAGCTTCATGCTAAAGAAGCAGGACCTTTTGCCAGGATCAGTTCCAGCTATTTTTATTTTTAAAAGAAAAGCAAATGGCGAGGAGGACATCATCACAGAGAAGGAGACGAGAAACAGGAATTTTTACTTCAAACGTGAACCAGCTCCTGTCATAGAGATATAAGCTGCTTACAGGCCTGACAACCTGAGATCAGTTTGTGATTCAGTGCAGATTGTTATTGATGAAAAAAATACAAACAATCCATGTGTGATTAAACAAATGTCATATTCTGAAACTGCTATTGATTTAATAGTTTACTCTAGTGTGAGAGGGCATAAATGATACTTTGTAACCCTCAAGTTCGAACATGTTTGTAACGGGTCAGCCTCGATTTAACATTGGGTTAGCGTTGAGTTAGCAACATCCTCTCTCCTGCCAGCGTATTGACTTGCAGTGCTGTGTACTGTTGTCATGAGAATGATCTGAGGGTAACTGGTTCTCACCATTCCATGTTGTTACGCATTTCATTTTGTTGGCCATGATGGTCCTCGTTTTCATCAAAATCTAAATCTGAAGACTTTTCACTGATTCCGCAGATCCGGCTGTTGATTCAGGTTCATACTGGTATTGTCATGTTCGGCGTTAACCTTCTGACCCACATGCAAAATCAACAAGACTGAGTGAGGTAAGGGTTTAATTTTATTTCTTTAAAGGCCGTGACAATTCTGCTTTTCCCTCTGGTAGCTTCGTTCAATCAGAAGTTCTTAGAATGGTTCTGGTAGAAGCGTGGGGTAGTGTGTCCAGGGTCCTGTGTGGAGGATGGGTCGCGGAGATTCCTGAGACTGGGTGCCAGAGAATTGATGAGGCGGTGTGGGGGGAAGCAGCGGGCAGGCAGGCTTGCAGGTTCATCCACCGGAGGAAAAAACAATGGAACTTGATCCAGCTAGACAATCCAGAAGCGAACCTAAAGGCGGTGCACGTTAATCATCCAGCACTGAGTGGAGATTCTGCTGCTCCTTTATCCCCCAACACTGATGAGGCTGATGAGATCCACCTGTGTAGGCTGCCCAGGTTCCTCACCAAGATCCTTGCTGGAACAGATGCATCACTCATACTCACACTCACACACAGGAACCCTGACAGGTATGGTTACATATCCATTACTCCCATGAAGTCTTCCAGCATTTCTTCGTATTCAAAAAAAGGCTTCTACTTCCATTTCCACTAATAAACAATGATGCAGTAACCATGTTCTTGGTTCTTCATCAATATTTTTGTACAAGCCAGTACACATGGCACGTCATGAACACAGGATGGAAACTCTGCCACACAAATTAGAACAAATGTGGCAGTAATTTTGCTTTCAGAACTATCACACCAATTGAGGTTCAACAGGTTATTGATGGTCTGAGTTCTGGGTGCAGTGCTGGCCCAAATGGCCTGGAGATCAAGTTTTTTAAACTTGCGTCTCATATTTTATCATTTACATTATCTACTTTAATTTATCTTTAGAAACTGGACAAACCACCTCATCATGAAAATGTGCTAAAGTAACCCCGATCTATAAAGGTGTCCCCACGGACATTAATAATTATAGACCTATCTCAATTATTAATAGTATAGCAAAAATATTTTAAAAACATTTTTTATCTAATCAATTATCTAAATATCTTGATGAACATAACCTGTTATCTCCAGACCAATTTTGTGGGGTTTTGGGTTTTCTGTTTCAGTTATTGTCTTCATGTTTTTCTGTTTGAGTCTTTGTTCAGTTAGCTTCTGTCTTAGTTTTTATTCTTCTGGTTGTGTCTTGTTTCCTGTCACTATTCACTCTTCCTCAGTCACTCTCTTGCCTGTCAGCCATGCCCATCTACACCTGTCCCAACTCTGTAATCATGCCACCTGTTCCCACTCACCTCGTTATCCTCAGTATTCAAAACCCAGTCACTCCTTCCATACCTCGCTGGTCCATTCTTTGTAGTTGCCTGTTACATGTTTCCGTCCTGTTCCTGGTTCCGTTCCTGCTCCCACTCTTATTATGTTCATCTTCATCTTAGTTTTGATTTAGTTTATGTTTCTATTTGTTTGCTGCCCCGTCAGCTTTTGTTTGTTTATCCTTAGTTTAATAAATTATTTTTTCTTTAAAAATGAGTCTGTGCTCTGGGTTTGTCACCATCATCTCCACCCAACATGACAAATTTGAATTTAGGCCAAATCAATCCACAGTCACTGGTATTCTTAAATTTACAAATGACATAAAGTCAGCCTCTGATAGCAATAGGCCTACAGGTGCTGTATTTATTGATCTGGCCAAAGCATTTGACACTGTTCCTCACTACTTACTTTTAGACAAATTATATTCTCTCTGTCTTTCTGCTGATTCCTGTCGGGAAGGGTGGAGATTGCTGCAAACCCAATGCGAAGACTCATCTTGTAGTTCCAGGGGAAAAAAAAGTAACAAAAGTAACTAAAGTAACAAAAACAAAAGGCCTGACGAGGCGGCAAACAAAACTAAATACAAAACACAAACTGAATCCAAAAACCTGAGGTGAACATAAGGAGAACCAGACAACGAGAGAAACATGACAATGGACCAGTGAGTGCATGGAGGAAATGCTCAGGTTTTAAAAGCTGAGGGTAATTAGGGTAAGTGGGCACAGGTGAGTGATTACAATTACGAGCAGGTGGAAATGGGCGTGGCAGGCAAACAAGTGATGACAAAGGCCAAGTGAATAATAACATGAAACAAAGACTAAACAAAACCCAGACTAAACATAAAGGCAACTAAATAACAAAAGAAAAGAAACAAACCTAAAAGAAAACTCAAAGAACAACTCAAACAAAACCCAAATCATGACAATTCCTTGTTATTTTGTTCTTCATTTTAGAATTCAGTGTGTCTCCTTTCAGGGCAGCCAGTCTGACTTTATGTCAGTAGCGGGGGAGACGGCGGCGAACCCAGAGCACAGACTCATCATTTAAAAAGAAACTAATTTATTATAGAAAAAAAACAAAACATGAACAAAAAGAAATGACCCAGTAAAGAATGAAGAACAGACCGACTTTTAAAGACAGAGGGAGAGATAATAATGGGTTGCAGCTGGGGATGAGAAACAGGTGAGGTGGGCGTGGCAGGCGTAACCAGAGAATTACTGGGGAGGTGAATGGTGACAAAGGAAAGAGAAAGCCAATAGACTAAACTAAAACAAAGAACCAAAACCCGACTAAGCAAAAGGCTAAGGGAACACAACAAACAAAACAAGAAACTCAAAATACCGGTGGGAACACCAGGCATTGTCCACTGCGGAGCAAAAGTTCAGGCGGCTGGCCTGAGAGCCGTCTGCGGCATAGCGAGAGATCAAGCGGGCAAACTGGGCGCTGTCCCTAGCAGTTCAAGAATTATGGTGGACGGCCCGGGTGACGTCCATAGTGGAGCAAGAGTTCAGGCGGACAGCCCGTGCGCTGTCCACGGCAGATAAGATAAGAGCGGAGCAGGCGTAAGCTAGGCGTCGACCGGGACCCTCGGCGAAGCAGGCGTGAGTGAGGCGTCAACCAGAACCCTCGGCGAAGCAGGCGTGAGTGAGGCGTCGACTGGGACCCTTGGTGAGGCTCAGGTGCAAAGAACCCCAAGAGCTCAACAAACCCTGGAGGAGGACGTCCAGGGAGGCCTGATGGCCCAGCAGCGTAAAACCCAGGTGACTGGAGAGCGGCTCCATCAGAGGCGTCGTCCACGACCCCCTCTGGGGCGGCCTGGCGAGGAGCGCCGGCGTCGTCGCCGAGGAGTGTCGTCATCGCCAACCCCCTCTGAAGTACTGGCGTGTGGAGCATCTCTCCACGTGGACCAGGCAGGCGTGGCGGAGGCATCCTCCGGGACCCTCCAAGAGGCAGGCCTGGTGGAGGCATCCTCCTGGACCCTCCGAGAGGCAGGCGTGGCGGATGCGTTCTCCAGGACCCTCCGAGAGGCACAGGAGAGAGACCTGAACAGGCGGCGTCGGGTTGACCTGCCAGTGGAGCTGAACAGGTGGCGTCGGGCTGACCTGCCGGTGGCGCTGGAGACTGAGGGGTCCGCGGGATGGGCGCTGGAGACACTGGGGGCTCTGCAAAGGGTGCTGGAGACTGAGGGGTCCGCCGGAGCGGCATTGGAGGATCTGGGGTCCACGGGAGCGGCGTTGGAGGCACTAGGGTTCGCGTGAGCAGTGTTGGAGGCAATGGGGTCCGCGGGAGCGGCGCTGGAGACTGAGGGGTCCGCGGGAGCAGCGCTGGAGACTAAGGGGTCCGCGGGACGAGCGGTGGAGACACTGGGGGCGCTGCAGAGGGCGGTGGAGGCACTGAGGACTCTGCAGAGGGCGATGGAGGGTGGCACTGGAGAAGCTAAGAGAGACGTGGGAGATCCGGCTGGCTTGGGTGACTGGGTGAACAGGATGGCTTGGTTGACTGGGTGGATGCAATGATTAATTGTCCTTTTAAGTGGGTTATTTCGTTAAAAAAGTTCATGAAAATGGGTAGACTGAAGAGACCAGGTTGTGACGGTAGGATATTTTCGATTATGTTGCAGGTGGTGATGTTGTGTTTGGGATCCGGGTTATTTCTTAGAGATGTGAACAGTCTTTGAATCTGTAAAGAAATGTCCAAAGGTTCAGTGCAAGCCGTGGAGAAAGATGTGGTTGTGGTGGCGGTCGGTGCCATAAGTGAAGTGGAAGCGGTTGGTGCTGGGAGTGAAGTGGAAGCTGCTGATGGAGGCATTGAGGCTGCTGCGGCCGGAGAGAACTTGGTGGCTGCCGCGGCCGACGAAAGCTTGGTGGGAGCAGCCACGGCCGGAGCGGGCTTGGTGGGAGCAGCCGTGGTGGGAGCAGCCGTGGTTGGAGCGGGTGTGGAAGTGACCGCGGCCAGTGCCCTCTTACGCCGATGGCGGCTGTGGGATGCTGAAGTGACAATGGGCGAGGAAACCGGGTCCCTCAAGGACGCTGAGTAAGTGTTGTTCCAGTAGCTGCCCCAGGATCTTAACGTTCTCCCCTTCGGAGAGGGGGACACAGGGAAACGAGTCTGCAGGGCTCTGTTCTGGCCGGTTCATTCTGTCATGACGTGGGGAAAGCGTTATGAACCCAATACGCAGACTCATCTTAAAAATAAAAACTAATTTATTTAAATTAACAAAACTAGAAAACAAAAGGCTGACGTGGCAGCAAAACAAACTATAACAAAAATCCAAAGACGGCAAGACAAGGCAAGGTGAGGCAAGGCAAGGTGGGACCATGGACAAAAACAACAACAATGAACCGGCTGGGAGGTGGAGAAGACCAGGTTTTAAAGCAGAGGATGATAATGGGAAGTGGATACAGGTGAGTGATAATGATTGTTAACAGGAGGAGATGGGTGTGGCAGAATTGACAAGTGCAGACAGAGGAGAAGTGAATGATGAAAGAACACAGAAGGTAAACACCAAACAAAGACAAAACATGAAAACAATAACTCAAAAATGCAAAAGATATCACAAAGCATAACAACAAAATCCCATATCCTGACAAGTCTTTAATGTTATTACTGTCCTTTTGGGATAATTTGTGCCTGATGCAGCGTATAGAAGTTGTGCATAGGTCAAACAGTAAGTATTCTGACTCTTCAATCCATTCAGATGAGAAATTGCTTGACACCAACAATACCATTTCATCTTGTGACAGAGTTCCTATTTTTATGACAATAAAGTTTAAAAGTTCATCCTCTATCATCACTCAACTGCTATTTCATAAACAAAGATCTCAGATTTTGTTTGTGAGCTACCAGCTCCTCCAGTACACAGTGCTGCACACGCTGCCATCTTCCAAGGTTTGCTTTGTATGTACCATACAGTTGCCATGAACTTCTATGTACATGTACTTTTTTCTATTTTTTACATACTATCTGGCTAGGTTTAGGGGAAGCATTGAGATGTGCATAATTGTGAGAGTTTGGGTGAGTGTGAGTGTACTTAAATAAGGTATGGGTGTTTTTGTGTTTAAATATCTTGTAATATAGTTTGGATTTACTTACTTTGATTTGTATTAATGTTTACATTTATGTTTTGTAAGGATCCCCTCAAAAATGAGATGATGCATCTCAAGGGGTTAACCTTGAAATAAATAAATAAAAGAAAATAAAATTCACCCCACTTCGGCATTTATTGACTAAAACGTTAAAAACATGGTATTTAAGCTTTAGATCAGAGAACTGTGTCCCTGGAATGTTTTGTGGAAGTGTTTCACTAAAGGATATTCATGCAATGTCAGTATTTTGAGATTTGATTTCAGTTCTCCTTTAAGGATTTGATGCTATTACATGATGGTTGAAATTTAAATAAACTTTGGTGTTGTTGTACTTGGTTTGGCCATGAGTTCATTATGTCAGTGTGCTTACCAAAGCAACGGGATGAACATTTAAGGCTTCTTTATGAGGTCTTATGCAAGAGGTAGGGTACAACCTAGACTGTTCACTATACACAAATAAATATATTTAGTTTTGTAAAAATAACTTTTTACATAGAATATCACATTTGATAAGAACAATTTAATAAAAGAAACATTGTAAAAATGGAGAAATTTTCAGAAATTATTTTGAAAGTTAACAGTACAATCTACACAGAAACTCTTTTTTTCCAAAACCATAATCTTACTTGTCATTTTTAAATGTATCCTTGTTTATAAAAATGTTTTCATTTACACAGAAACAAAGAAATTACCCAAAATGCTGTAGTAATTATGCCAGACTTGTATGCAGAATTGCAATGCTGCCACAAAAATACACCATCAACAGGAATAAAGGCATGGAGCATGCACATAAACCTTACATGTCTGTTAGGAATCATAGACTTTATATATCTATATCCCATCTCACTCTTTTTTTTACTTCACATGGGTGTTTCCACTTCACTTCAAGCTCGGGTCCTCTACGGTCCTCAAGCTGCCATCAGTCACCCTGCTTATGACTCTAAGCAGCAATTAGTTGTTCAATGTAGGACTCCACTGACACATCTGGTAGCTGTAGCCAGTTGCACAAAAAACAGCATCTACATCAGGACAACCTGGAGACTTAGAATAATTGTCGCAAATACCTCACATGGGAGAGATGGCTTAAATCAAAAATATTCCCCATAATCAAATAAACTTGAATAAAAAGACTAAAACAATGTAAAATGTTTGTATTTACTGAATACAGATATACATACATGCATACACACATAAACCCTATTGGTTTTCACAGGCAGTTCCATTTCACTTAAAGCTTGGGTCCTCTACCAGAGGCCTGGGAGCTTAAGGGTTCTCCTCAGTATCTTAGCTGTTCCTAGGACTGCACTCTTCTGGACAGAGATCTCTGAGGTTAATCCTGGGATCTGTTGGAGCCATTCTTCCAGTTTGGGGGTTACAGCACTGAGTGCTGTGATGACCACTGGTACCACTAAGGCCTTGATTCTCCACAACTTCTCCATTTCCACTCTTAGCCCTTGGTATTTCTCAAGCTTCTTGTGCTCCTTCTTCCTGATGTTAAAGTCACTTGCAATACCTACATCTATCACCACTGCTTTCCCATGTATCTTATCTATCACCACAATGTCCGGTTGGTTAGCCATCACCTGTTTGTCAGTCTGGATCTGGAAGTCCCACAGTATCTTAGCCCTGCCATTCTCCACCACCTTGGTGGAGTCTCCCACTTTGACTGTGAGACTTCCCGTCCATAATTGGTACAGATGTTCCTGTACACTATTCCAGTCACTTGGTTTTGGCGTTTCATGTTTGCTTTGCCTGCCTGTATCTTACATCCTGTTATTATGTGCTGGACTGTCTCCGGGGTGTGGTAGAACCCTTGTGCTCTTACTCTTATGCTGAGGGCCTGCACTTGCGCTGCAATGATTAGTGACGCTGTGTTGAACTTCAGTCCAGCCCTTTCTAGCCACTGGCAGGATTTGTTAATATCTGCCACTTCCTCATTTTGCTGGTGGTACATGCCGTGCAGGGGCTTGTCTTTCCATGATGGTTTCTCTTTCCCGTCTTCCACATTGGGTTTCTGCTGCCTGAGACATTCAATTAGCAGTTTATCATTTGAGGATTGATCTTGGTTGTTTCATCCTGTATAATGACTCTAATGCTCATGAGTCCTCTGCCCCCTCATTTCTCTTAGTGTACAGTCTTAGGTTGCTGGAATTGTGAAATCCTCTGTGCATTGTGAGGAGCTTTCATGTTTTGATGTCAGTGGCTTCTGTCTCCTTCTTTGACCAAGTTATACTAGCAGTGTTTCTGATGACTGGCACTGCATATGTGTTGATGGCTTGGACTTTGTTCTTGTCATTCAGTTGGCTCTTCAGGACCGGACCTGCCCTATTCTTTGCAGGTATTTGGTCATGGCTGACTTCCTTGGGGTCTCATCATGGTTGCCATTTGTCTGCAGATACCAAGGTACTTGTATCTGTCCTAGACATCTGCAATGTTGCCTTCAGGTAGGTCAAGCCCTTCAGTTGTCATTCCTTGCCTTTCTTGGACACCATTCAGCTGCACTTATCAAGTCTAAATACATAATGTCCTTGCTGTATATCCTGGTGAGACAGATCAGTGAGACAGTGTCTTGCTCAGTATTGGCATATAGCCTGATGTCATGCAGAAGAGGTGACTGATGACTGTTCCACTTTGAAACTGGTATCCATAGCCTCTCTTTGTGATGATCAGGATGAGGGCGTTCTGCCCCATGCTGAACAGGAGTAGGGACAGAACATCACCTTGGTGTATACCACATTTGATGGTGACTAGTGCAGTTGGCTTTGAATTGGCATCGAGTTGTCTTCCACATTCCCATTGAGTTCTCAATGAAATTTCTAAGGGTAGCAAATAGGCAGTTCAGTTCTGAGAATAAACTTACCATTCATCAAATTTTAACAACTGAAAGATGAAATTTGTTTGTCACAGGGAACCTTTATCATAATATTTACACTAAATAAGTAGAAAACCGAATTTTGTCTGTAAGATTTTATTACAAAATTAATATAAATCAGGAAAATAGAATCAACAATAAACAATTAAGAAAACAAAACAAAACTAAGACTAACACTAAGAGATTAGGTAATATTTTTGTGAGGAATGATTATTATGAAACGGGCATGGTACCGGTCTGTCATGGTGAAGAGAGAGCTGAGTCAAAAGGCGAAGCTCTCGATTTACCGGTCAATCTACATTCCTACCCTCATTTGATGAGCTTTCCAGCATTGCCTTTCTGATATTACTGGAGTTATTAACCTGTTTCGATTTGTGTAAGGCTTGTTTTGATAAGATTTTAGAAAATGCCAGAAGCGAGTCCCCAGGTAACGAACAAACTTAGGAGACAATAATTAAGTAGAAAACTTTATTGTGCAGAGGAGGTGGGATCTGGAAGGAGGAGAGGATTAATTAATGTCTTTGTCTAGTAGTCAACTTGCAGATGGCTTGGAGGAATTAGGGAAGGACGCCAACTTACAGGTAGTGCCAGGTGGGAGCGCAGAGGTGAGTATCCTAGGTGAGTATATACATGGTGCGTGAAGGTGGTTCGTAGGAGGCAGACAGGCTTCACTTTCCGAACTTCGTGGGGGAGTATTTACACAGTGCAGGTTCAGGGCAGTAGAAGGTGGAGTCCAGGTTGGAGGATTCAGGCAAGGTGAGTAGGTTTGCAGGTTCGTGTAAGATATAAAATCCACATAAACACAAAAAATTAAGGTAAATGAAACAGGGAGGGGGCTGCAGTAGTTTGGTGGTCAGTGCTGTGATCTTGCAATCCTGAGGATGCAGTTTTGAGCCCAGGTTGTGTCAGGAAGGGCATCCAGCGTAAAAAAAACAATTGCAACATCTTTTATGCAAGTTTGCTCGCTGTGGCAAACCCTGCAGAAGGGAGCATCCAA
>NC_051445.1:29658984-29673618 GCF_001649575.2 Kryptolebias marmoratus
GGGGGGTGGGGGTGGGGGTAAATGAAAGAGAGAGCAAGAAGCCAAAAAAACTGTGTGGCTCTGTGCCTGTTTAAAAACTGAAAAACCACTCCCCTCTTGTCATTACTAACCCACCTGTCTAGATGAAACATCACAGTTTCTATGCAAACTTAATTCACATAATAAAATAATACTAACAAAATATGACTTTATGATTAATATATATGTGTGTGCGTGTGTCACCATGTCAAATGTCCATCAGAAATAATGACTGAAAACAATCTTATATCAATCGTAATATTTTTTCCTTCTGACATTTTCAAACTTTAATAAACAAACAAAAAGATGGTTAAAAGAAGGGACATAAATTGTTTTTTAAGTTTGTTTATTGTACCTCACATGCAATACTTCTGTTTTGATAAAAAGGCTTTTATAATGTACTTAGCCTTCCCACCAAATATCACCACCAGCTGCCACTGGAAATCACTGATGACAGTCTGAATGTAGCTCTCTGTCTCACTCACTCATTTTCTATAGCTGCTTATGTAAAAGCCCTAAAGAAGGGGAGAATTTTAATAAAAGAGCCAGACACGGTGCTTCTGCTCCAGCAATTATTATTATCTCCATTGACTTACAAACATACACTACGATATCAACGTTGACACAGCAGTATGTTAGCAACAGTGCTAAAAATAGAGCTAACAGAGCTAACAATGAAATTTAACATTCAGAGCATCCAAAAAAAAACCTCACAATCTTTCTGAAAGTTAAGAAATGAATGCACAATCTACAGGTGTGTATATATATATATATATATATATATATATATATATATACTTATATATATATATATATATATACTTATACCTAAAGAAGGGGAGAATTTTAATAAAAGAGCCGGACACGGTGCTTCTGTTCCAGCGATTATTATTATCTAAGGAGGAAGTTCCGGTGCTCTTCACTATAGCGCAAGCGCTAGACTCCCCCTGCTGGTTGGATCTGACCACTGCTTCAGTCAAATTAAACTAGTCAGCCTCTGAAATAACCAAATTTCAATCCATCACACTTAATCCTGTTCTGAGTTCAGCTGAGCAACTGCTAAAATTTCAAGAATTAGAAATTGAGATGGTAAAGCTAAAAGAAGTTGAATGCTAGCTAAAAAAAAAAGCAAAATTCTAGCTATAAGAAGCAAAAGTTAGCTAAAAGCTAAAGTAGTAAAAGGGTATCTAAAAACAAAAGAAAGAACAGTAGCCAAAAATTAAATAAAAAAGACAAAAATAGAGCAAGTTTAAAGAAGCAGATTTGTAAATACAATGTTTATTCAGAGATCTCAGTGAATTTCTTTGGGGAGAAAATTTGTAAATAAAGTAAAATTTTTTGAAAAGTATAAAAGTTACAAATACCAAAGTCATCTACTGAATAAGCTGAATTTTGTGATATAAGAATGGTTAAAATAGCACAAAATATGCAGAAGTAGTTTTATTGCAAAAAATATTTGGAAAACTAAAAAACAGGAAAATGCTGAATCAGCATTTGCACAATGATATTTGAATGATCACATTACTTGTTCATGCTAACCTTGCTGTTTCTACATGTTCATTTCTGTTTAACAAAACTGAAACTAGGAACACAGAAACAAGATTTAATTTTTTTTAATATATAACCAAGGCAGAGTGATTTCAAACGAAACTAACTCAATCTGTTAAATGAAAATATTAACTAAAGTAAGGCTCTATTACATGTGACCGATCTCCTGAAAATGTTAAAAGATTTTCAAAAGTTACATGTTTACATGGTGTTGCTGTGCTTGCTGTAGTTTCCATGCCCAGTCACAAGATGACAAAGACATGCAAATGTGTGAAGAAACCAGTCTTTCAAGCATAGCACTAGTTACATCCAAAATGGTGAATAGTTAAGACCTACAGTGAGATTGTGTTGCTGCTACATGTTGAAAAGGGTAACACAAACAGCACTCTCCACTTTTGCATGTGCAGAACACCTATTGACTGCAGCCGTCTGTATGAACGTGCAATTTCACACATTGCGGCTTCCTTTAATATGCAAAAGAGCTGTCTGAAAAGTTCCACTGTGACACCTGGATTCAAAAAGTTTCAGTGTGAAATAATCCAACTGCTGTTGTCGTGTGCAGGAACTGTTATGACGGAGCATGGTGAACCCAGAATGCAGACTCATCGCAACGTAAAAGGAAGCTAATTTATTAACAAAACCTAAAGGAAACCAAAAGCCTGACGTGGCAGCAAAAACCAAGATTACAAAAATTTACAAAACAATGGCGGAGAACACATGGAACAAGGTGTATAGACGTGGCTTGAAAAATACAAAAATGTAAAGATGACACACAACAGAAACGACAAGCAACAACCAGAAGGAATGAACCAGTGAGGAGTGAATTCTTCTTCTTCTTCTTGGTTTTACTGGTGGGTGACATCTAACGTTTAGATGCTCTATCACCATCTATCATGCTGCAGTGTGGGCCAGAATATTTTTATTTTCTATCAAAACTAAATTCTACTATACAATCCCATTTCCTTTAAAAAAGTAATAACTGCTTTATTTATTTTATTATGTTTTACCAATGCCTTATTCACTCTTAATGTCTCAACACCATATTTCAATACTTCTTGTTTTAATTTTTTTCTACTTACCCTATACCTCTCACAATAACTAATTACATGCTCCAGTCTCTATATCCATTTCACAACCACATCTACGTGTTGGATGTTTACCTACCAAATGTAATGTTTTGTTTAATCCTGTATGTCTGATCCTTAACCTTGTCATCACTACTTGTTCCTTTCGATTTCCTCCAATCATTTCATGAGGAGTGAATGAAAAGAGACCGGCCTTAAAGAACAGAGGGTGAGAGGAAAATAAGTTGCAAGTGAGGGAGACGGACTTCCGGTTGGGTTTTTTGGCGGGAGTTTACGTGGGAGTGACACCTTGTACTTTTTTAGACTTTGTTGGTTGTTTTTGTTGGCAATAATTTATTTGGACTAAACAAGGCAGATATCGGCATAAACTGGTATGTGAATGGTTCGGATGGAAGTGCAGGTAGGAGACGAGGATGATATGGAGTTTGCGGGGTGGACATCGGTAGAGAAAAGGAGAGGACGTGGAAGAGGGAAAATGAAAGAAGGGGTAGGAATGTTTGACAGTCAGGGAAGTAAACGAGAGTTGGAAGGGAGTAGTACGGATGAAGAAACAGTAGTTAGAAGAAAGGTTGTGAGAGAGGAAAATAAAATAATAATAAAACTAAAGAACGAGGAGGAACAGGGTACTTTAAGTCCCATCTTAATATCTAGAGAAATAAAAAAGAAAATAGGAGATGTTGAAATGGTAAAGGTGTTAAAAGATGGAAATCTATTAGTGACGTGTAAACATGAAAAACAGAAAAATAAGGCTTTACAAGTTGACAATATTTGTAAAAATGGTGATAGAAAAAAAGATCATAGGAGAAAATAAAATAGTTCGAGGAGTGATTTATGGCATCCTAGTTGAAGAAGATCTAGATAAACTTAAAAGAAGCATCATCGGCACAAAAGTGCCTATCAAAAAAGAGACTATCAAAAACTATCAATGGGGAAAGAGTGGGTCTGTCAATATTAGTAGAGTTTGAAGAAACAATCTTACCAAGAAATATCAAAATAGGTTATCTAAGCTTTCAAGTCAGGCCGTATATTCCACCACCACTTCACTGTTACAAATGTCAGAGATATGGGTACATAGGTTCAGTTTGTAAAGGAAAACAAAGATGTCCATAATGTGGAGAAGATCATAAAATAGAAGAATGCAAAGATGAAGTTCAAGAAAAATGCTGTAATTGTGGTGGACAACATAGAGTCACATACGGGGGGTGTGAGGTAAGGAAGAAGGCAAAAGAAATCCAACAAATTAAAGTGACTAACAACACAAGCTATGCAGAAGCAGTAAAAAGTGTAAAAGGACAGAAACCAAGAGAAATTAAACAAATAGAGAATCAAACAACACAGCAAACCAAAGCACAATCTGATGAAAATATCACCATGTCTGTTGAGAATTTAAAATTATTCATGGAATGAAAGAGGAAGAGGTGTTGGGATATTTGGAGGGGAAAGTAATTTGGTGTGGGGATTTTAATGCAAATAGCACAGTTTGGGGGAAAAGTGATGATAAAAATGGAAAAGTTATTGAAGAAATTATAGAAAATAAAAATTTAGTGTGTATTAATGATGGGAGGGAACAGGATTTAATGTAAGAACAGGGACAGAATCAGTAATTGATCTAACATTGGTATCAAACTCACTGGCAGGTGTGTGTGAGTGGGACATTAATAAAAATATAACAATTGGAAGTGACCATTATCCTGTTACAATCAGAGTAACATTAGATAATAGTAATAAAATAATAAATGAAAAATGGAACTTTAATAAGGCAGACTGGATTGAATTTCGATATTTGAGTAACCTAGAAAAAGTTGATATGACAAAGAATATAAATAACATAAACTGATATTTGTAAAATTATATTAGAAGCAGCAGAACATATTCAATAAAGAAAGGAAGAAGACAGAACAATAAGAAAATGGTACCATGGTGGACAAGTGAATGTAGGGAAGTAATAAAATTAAGAAATAAAGCGTTTAAAATACTTAAAAGTAATCCAGTCTATTAAAACCTTATTGAGTATAAAAGAAAACAAGCTATGGTAAGAAAGGTTGTTAAAAACGCAAAAAGACAATATTGGAGGAACTTCTGTAACACTGTTGGGAGAGAAACAAAGATTGAAATCATTTGGAAAGTAATTAAAAGAATGAATGTGTCAGGATTGTGGACAACAGAAAAGAACCCTGAGCGCAGAGTCATTGTAAAATAAACTAATTTATTAAATAAGATATGTTGTGGGTAGAAGGTTTATTAATTAAATAACAACTAAAAGGAATTCATGGGAAAATGTTTAAATGGATATAATTTTTTTTATTAAACAGAACAATAAAGGTGAAGATAGGTCAAAAACTGTCTAGAAAGTATCAGGTACAAAATGGAACACCTCAAGGGAGTATTGTCAGTCCAATACTATTCTCAATCATGATAAATGACATATTTAATGACATTGGTGGTGGGATGGGTTGTTCTTTATTTGCAGATGATGGGGCTATATGGAAAAGAGGCAAAATTTACATTTTACCAGTAAGAAAATACAAAATATTATTTATGAAATAGAGAAATGGGGATTTAAAAAGGGATTTAAGTTCTCAGTGGAAAAAAACAAAAGTTATGGTCTTTACACAGAAAAAAAATAGGCAAGAAATAAAAATCAAGTTATATAACCAGGACTTGGAACAAGTAAAATGTATAAAGTTTTTAGGAGTATGGTTTGATGAAAAAATTACATGGAATATCCAAATACAGAAAATAATAGATAAATGCAAAAAAGTATTAAATATTATGAGATGTTTAGCTGGCAGTGACTGGGAAGCAGATAGAGGAACATTAAAAAATATATATACTGGATTAATCAGATCAAACAGATTATGGACGTTTAGTTTATGGGACAGCTGCAAAAACAAATTAAAAAAAGTTAGACATCATTCAACATCAGGCACTAAGAATTTGCACAGGAGCTTTCAAAACCACTCCAACAACAGCATTAGAAGTGGAAATGGGAGAACCACCATTAGACCTGAGAACACAAATCACGTTAAACTACTGGCTGAATTTACAAAGCAATAAACCGGATCATCCAACCCTTGACATTTTAAATGAATGTTGGGAAAAAGAAAAAAGAAAGACAGGAAGTTTTGGATGGGTAATTAAAGAAAAAACAGAGGAATATCATATACATAATATAACAATAAGTCCAAGTCAACCATTGTCAATAATACCACCCTGGATTTTACCAGAAGCTACAGTGGATTTGAAATTATTGGAAAGGAAAAAAGATCAGGGTATTGTCAATTTACATACAGTACAAGAATACATAGACAGTTATTATCAGTACATTCAAATATATACAGGTGCATCAAAAACAATAGAGAAAATAGGAGTTGCATTTATATTTCCAGACTTTCAAATAAAAGTAAGTAAAAGAATCAATAACAATCTATCAGTATACACAGGAGAAATGTTGGCAGTTCTATTAGCGATACAGTGGGTGGAAGAAGTAAAACCATTAAAAACAATAATATGTTCTGATTCAAGTTCAGTATTATTTCAGTTTAAAAAACAGTCATTCAAATAGCAGACCAGACATTTTACTAGAAATAAGTCACACATTATTCAGAATACAAAGGATGGGATTAACTGTAGTAATTCTTTGGGTACCAGCACACATAGGGTAAGTGGAAATGAGAAGGCAGATAAAATGGCAAAGAAGGCAACACAAAGTTACATAAATTTTGCAGTTAAAACAAGTAAATCTGAAATAAGAAGTATAATCAAAGAAAGGCTGAAGAAAGAATGGCAGAAGAGATGGGAGAGAGATAACAAAGGAAGGTGGTTTTATAAGATTCAAAGGGTGGTAGGAGAAACAAGAGCTGGAAAAGGAAGCAGAAAAGAAGAAAGAGTAATAACAAGACTTAGATTTGGGCATACAGGACTTAATTACACACTTTTTACAATAAGCAAACATAACATAGGGAAATGTGATTATTGTGGACAGAATGAAACAGGAGAACACGTTATAATGGAATGTCAGAAATATGAACAAGAAAGAAGAGTTATGATAAGACAGTTTAAGAATATTAAGGAAAAACTGAATATAATAGACACACTGCAAAGGAACTTAGGGAGCAAACATATACAAATTATAATAAGATTTTTGAAAAAAACAAAACTGTTTAATAGAATTTGAGTTTCCTGTAAAACTGGTCGCTGAGGCAAAAACTCGGGCATGGGAGGAGTTTGGAGAGGCCATGGAAAAAGACTTCTGCAAGGCTTCGAGGCGATTCTGGTCCACCATACGGCGTCTCAGGAGGGGAAAGCAGTGCAGCACCAACACTGTTTATGGTGAGGGTGGTGTGCTTCTGACCTCGACTCGGGACTTTGTGGGTAGGTGGGCAGAATACTTCGAAGACCTCCTCAATCCCACCGGCACGTCTTCCATTCAGGAGGCAGAGCCTGGGGACTTTGGGTCGGACCCTCCAATCTCCGGTGTTGAGGTCACTGAGGTGGTTAAAAAGCTCCTCTGTGGCAGGGCTCCGGGGGTGGATGAGATTCATCCGGAGTTCCTTAAGGCCCTGGAAGTTGTAGGGTTGTGTTGGTTAACGCGACTCTGCAATATCGCGTGGACATCGGGGACAGTTCCTCTGGATTGGCAGACCGGGGTGGTGGTCCCCTTATTCAAAAAGGGGGACCGGAGGGTGTGTTCCAACTACAGAGGGATCACACTCTTAAGCCTCCCTGGTAAGGTCTATTTAGGAGTGCTGGAGAAGAGAGTCTGGTCAATAATTGAACTTCAGATTCAGGAAGAACAATGTGGATTCCGTCTCATCTGTAGAACACTGGACCAGCTCTTTACAGATCTTTAGGGTCCTCGAGGGGACATGGGAGTTTGCCCAACCAGTCTATATATGTTTTGTGGACTTGGAGAAGGCATTAGTCCCCTTATAAACGGTGCAAGAGTCTGGTTTGCATTCCTGGCAGTAAGTGGGACCTCTTCAGGATGAGAGTTGGACTTCGCTAGGGCGACTTGTCGTCACCAATTCTGTTCATGACTTTTCTATGACATCTCTGTGCACCACTGCCAGTCTTACATCTGTCACTGTGTTTTTGCTCAACTTTCCAGTTTACTGACGGTATTTGAAACAGCTGTCAGATCCGCTGAATGTCGCATTATGAGCTCCTCCTGACATATAGGCACAAAGTGAGACAAAAAATGTTGTGTTGAAAATGAGTTCAAGACTCTCTAATAACAGTAAGGCATTAAAAGAGTGACTGAGACCGAGATGACATGCAGACAAACAAAAAGATGAGCAGGCAGACGGGAAGACGAAGACCTCTGGTGCTGAGTCATAAAGCTCTGGTAAGTCTCACTTCTAGAAGCTTCTTTGCAATCCTCGCATTCTCAGCTGTGTAACAATATGCATGTGCATTTTTGTGTGTGTAAATGTGTGTCCTTGTGCAGCTGTGCATTCCAATCAGAGAGATTTAACCCTCCTGCCTCCCCCTCAGAAGGCTCCACCAACTAACCCCCCCTGCTCTTACTTTGTTAATATCCTCCACTTTCCAACCATCTGGATGAGTCTCAGATACCATTCATTCAGGGTATGAATGTGTCTGTCTGCAGCTTTGGGTCTCAGAATCATAAGAAGAAGCTATGACTTGGGTGCCAACTCCTTCTATTGTGATATAAACTTGAATCACAGAATTTCAAAATTAAAAATTGATATTTTTGAGTATTTTGGTGGCTTATATATGACAGAGTGTGCAGCAAGTGGAGATCTTGATCCTGTTGCCTCAGATCAAGAAGGTCTCCAGTTTAAATCTTGACCAGAGTCTTTCTGTGTGGAGTTTGCCTGTTCTTTATGTTGATGTGTAACTTTTCTCCAAGTAGTCTGGCTTCTTGTGTTATTGTATTTTCCCTGGGATGAACTTGGTGAACTTCCCTGCTCTTTCAAGTCAAAATGTCAGCCATGAAATTGGCCTATGGAGTACAGAGTTTGCTGCTACTGTACATCATCCCAACTTAACATTCAGTGTCTCTGGTATTAGATGAGACTGGATTGGACTTGCCACTGCCATCAAGAAAGCTGCATGAGCAAAACTATTTAGAAGGAGAGGGAAGGNCCCCCGCGACCCGACCCCGGATAAGCGGAAGACAATGGATGGATGGATGGTTGGATGTAAAACATAAAGAAATAAGCAATATGAAATAAACCATCTCGAACCACACTCCATACCAGCAGGTGGCGGTAATGCACACCACAAGTTGTTTGCCAACCGCCATTAAACGCCATAAGAAGAAGAAGAAAATGAGTTGCAGCTGGGAACATGACAAGAAACAGGTGAGGTGAGTGTGGCTGGCAGACCAGAAAATTACTGAGCAGAGGACAGGTGAATGGTGACACAGGAAACCAAAAGACAAGAGCTAAACTAAAAACACAAGATGAACAAGAACTAACAAAGAATTACAGAAACACGAAACACAAAACAAAAAGCAAAATAAACTCAAAAATACTGAAATCCGTGACATGAACAGCTGAACTTCAAC
Source organism: Kryptolebias marmoratus (assembly GCF_001649575.2). Lineage (NCBI taxonomy): Eukaryota > Metazoa > Chordata > Actinopteri > Cyprinodontiformes > Rivulidae > Kryptolebias > Kryptolebias marmoratus. Next base: position 29,668,171 of record NC_051445.1, read on the forward strand.
AGAAATGTTAAAGTTTCACTGAAAAAACAGCTTTAAACTGCCTCTAAAGTTAGTACAGCCAATGCAAAGTTAATCAGAATCATCCAAGGTAAATGTAACCTTATGGTTATATTACTAGTAAATTAATATAACCAAAAGAACTAAAAAAAAAATAAATTTTGAGAATTAAAAAAAAAAGTTTTTACATGTAGGCAATGCATTTAGATTTTAAATCTTTGATGGATGGATTAAAATCTGTACATGATAAGTGTTTTAAAATCGCTATAATTCAAAAATGGTGACATGTTTTATAGCAGCAAAAAAAGCAATGATGGGATGAGTAGACCTACCCAAGTTTGTGTTTGTTGTACATAATTTTAATATTTTCATCATTTTGAAAAATGAAATACACATGTGAAAGAAATGTCAGTAGCAGAGAGAATAAAGCAAATTAAACTTGAGTCTTAATGTAATTATGAGTTCATCTTGTCTGTTTTCTCTTTTTGGTGCAGTGAAGCGGAGGATCTTTAATGGTTTAGTCATGCAAAGTCTTTCCCAACAGTCACGTTTGAGAGCGTTTGGTGCTGTTAACTATTTAAAATCTGAGCAATGCTTTGAAAAATGTCTCTTTGTGTGTTGGATGGGGACGGGAGCTTAGCAGAGCTGCTTGGTATTCCCACTGAAGCTTTATGCATTTGGCTGTCATATGGGAGAAAGAAAACAGACACATAAGCACTTAAGTAAAGTTTATATTTACACAAGAATCTTCCCAGCTTTGCTTTATTTTCTTGGAAAAACAATAACCAGGCTGAATCAACACTGCCATTATAAGCACTTATGCAAAGTTCATATTAGCAATGGAAATTTCAACCTTGGCAGGAATGTTCATGAGATGGTGCATAAAGCTTCGACTGATACACAAACCCACTTTTCTCTCAACTGAGCAAACACCGTAAGAGATCTGAAAGCAAAAACAAGACTCTAATTACTGCCTTACATTGCTCAGAATGTTCTCTATTCCCCCACCCCTTTTTTTCCCCCTCAGTTCTTTCCTCAAATCACCCAACAGAATTAGTTCCAGGGAACATTTTGTGTTAAATTCGAAACATTTTAAATAGATTTCTTACAAATCCAGGTTTTTAGGAAGGCCAATTAGAAAGGCCAAACTTTCTCATTTTCATTAGTAGTTCCAGTTAGATCAATTAAAGGCCTAGCATTCAGTGACGAAATGTACTGTACATCACCTGCTGCTTTTCATGCCAGTGAGAGCATCTTGTCTTGCGAAAAGATAGATTTGTAGTCATTTTGGTCAAACCTTGAAAATGACATTATACACAATCTTATGCAATATTGTGAGATCTCATGACATGTGTTAGACCATGAAGTATGCTTTAGAAATTATATTCAGCTACTTTCTTGCTGAAAGTTAAATCAATATCTATAAAATTGACTGAGTTGTAGCCATTTCGTTTTGGCTAAAGTCAGTTGGCCATGGCAGTTGTCTTTAATCTGGTTGGCTCCAAAAGGTAATCAGTTGTAGATGTACATGTAATGATTACTTTCTGAGACCTGCTTTAAAAATTGTTCAGTGGTTCTTAAGATATTTTGCTAACAGACAGACACACAGTCATGGGCAAAAACACCATTGCATGCCTTTTGATCGTTATATATTATGTTAGCTTTGTTTTTTTCATTTTGTGCTTGTCACATTTTGGAACTGACCTCTGTCTTTGTTGATAATTTGAATTTGGTTTACCTAACAAACCTGGTGTAGTTTTGCACAAATATCCATCCATCCATCCATCCATCCATCCATCCATTTTCTTTAGGATCGTGGGGAATCTGATGCCTATCTCCAGCAGTCACTGTGGAGAGGTGGGGGACACTGGAGACAGGTCATGTGTCCATCACAGGGCTGACACAAATGTATATTTTCTAATTTGTATTATGAAAGTTATCTGTCTAACACAACTGTTATGACTTTTTTCTGTGATCTCTCAAAAAAGTTTTGTTTGCGTGCTTCAGTGAAATCCTCCCATCTTTTCTAGATGTACAATCCCAATTCCAACAAAGTTTGGATGTTGTGTAAAATGTAAATAAAAACAGAATGCATTTATTTGCCAATCTCATATCTCATAAGCCAATCACATATACACAATAGAACATAGTAAATATATTAAATGTTTAGAGTTAGAAATCTGACATTTTTTTTAGTTAAAAAAATAATGAAATTTTGAATTTGGTGGCTGCAGCACATCTCAAAAAGTTGGGATGGGGCAACAAGTGATACAAGTAAGAAACAGCTGGAGGAGCATTTTGCAGCTAATTAGCTTTTTAGCAACAAATCAATAGGAGGACAGGGTATAAAAAGAGTTTTAGAAAGACTAAATCTCTCAGAAGAAAAGATGGGCAGAGGCTCATCAGTCTGTGAAAAACTGCATCTAAATAAAGTAAAACAATTTCAGAAAAATGCTCCTCATCAGAAAATTGGGAAGACTTTAAATACCCCATCATCTGCGGTTTATAATATCACCAGATAGTTTTTAAAAATTGTAGAAAATCTCGAAACTCAAAGGACAAGGTTGAAAGTTAGTATTGGATGGCTGTGATCTTCAGGCCCACAGGGACCACTGCATTAAAAACAGGTCTGATTCTGTTCTGGACATCACTGCACTGACACAGGAACACTTCCATAAATTATTGTCTGTAAACACAGTTTATGATGCCACCAACAAATGCTGCTTCAAGCTCTGTCATGCAAAAACAAGTCATATTTGATCACCATACAGAAACACCACTGTCTTTTCTAGGCCAAAGGTAATTTAAAATACACTGAAGCTAAGTGAAACACTTCTGTGGTCAGACAAATCAAAATATCAAAATTCTTTTTGGAAACCACGGGCGCCACATGTTCCAAAGTAAACAGTTGGTGGACCATTCAGCCTGTTATCAGTGCACAGTTCAAAGTCCTGCCTGTCTGATGGTATGTTGGTGCACTGGTGTCTGTGGCACAGGAAGCTTACACATCTGCAAATACAGGTTTTACAACAACATATGCTCCCATTCCAACATTGCATATTTCAGCAAGACAATGTTAAACCATGTACTGTATCTTTTAAAAAGCATGGGTTTGTAGTATAAGAATCTGGGTATGGAGCTGGCCTGCCTGCAGTTCAGACCTCTCACCAATTAAAAACATTTGGCGTATCATGAAATGAAAAATCCAGCATTGGAGAAAACAGGACTGTTTATTATCTAGAATGATGCAATACTTACAGACTGTTGTTAAAAGAGGGGATGCTTCACAGTGGCAAACATGGCCCTAGGGATGTATAGAGAGCTTTCTGAATTTTCTTTTTTATATAATTTAAAAAGATCTACCGTATTTTCGGCACTATAGGGTGCACTGTATTATAAGACACACTGTCAATGAATGGTCCATTTTCAAACTTTTATTATATATAAAAGCGCACAGGACTATAAGGTGCATCATTGTGCACCTCCCAAATTTTGTAACTTGGCACGGACCCGCGAAATGTTAGTCCTATGATGGGCGAATCACAGCTAATAATACAGTACAGTTATCTATCCTTATAAAGTCATATGTACTCAACAGTTCAACATTAAGTTTAAACATTCTCTCTGTATCACAGCCATAAACACAACAGTTGTTCTTCCTGAATATGTGCAGCCATGTTTGGCGTGTGACAACCGTCTGCTCTCTTTTTTTTTACCACATTTTCACTGGTTATGCAGTGTGCTGCCCTGTCTTTTTGGAGAATACTGCACCGACATAAGCGTCAAGTATAAACGCCTCCATCCCACGCTCAGGTCCACGCGCCTGCGCAACACTACAAAGCACGACTATAACTAAGCCTTAATGCTTTGTAGTTTACCAAAGTCGAACTAAAACATTTTGACTTCTTACATATATAAAGCACTTAGGATTATGAAGCGCACTGTCGTTTTTTGAGAAAATTGAAGGCTTTTAATTGTGCCTTATAGTCTGGAAAAAACAGTATTTAAAATATTTGTTATAATCAGACACAAAGATACAGTCATGAAAAAACAGCACATGTAAACCATTTTAACTCCAGCTTTAAAACACCTACACACACACACACTAACCACACAGAGACTAACAGTAACAGAGACGTGTTGACAGCAGTCTACTTAGTAAATATTGAATTTAGCCAAGCAGGCTGAGTCTAATCTCCCAGCATGCTCTGGGCTGATGCTCATTTATCCAGATGGACAGCTTTGCTGGGAGTTATTTGGTAAACAACTCTCATATGTTCTTCTATGTTGCAATCCAGACAAACATAAATATCTCTGCCAGCAAATGAAGTCAGCAACATCCTCTTTCTAAATGCCTGGAGGAGTTGCAATCATTACTTGATGCTTTGATGCATTCATGTGTAGTTATTTCAGGACAAAGGGAACATATCATCACACAGTACAGAACAGACCCAAAGAGCTGCCAAGGGCTGTTCATTCAGAATGTAACCCATCAAAAATTGTCTTAACCCCTTACCACTCCACCTCAAAAAGCTCAAGACGCCTGGAAAAGACGTACCCAAATTAAATTAGATGCTATTCTTCAGCCTTTTGTGGTTCAAAGTAAAGATTAAGTGAAGTTAACACTTTGAATTTTTTGCCTGAGCAGTCACAATGATTGTAACTTTAACCAATTAGTAGTTATTGAAGTGAAAATACAGAGATTTCAAGCATTTTTTTCCTCTCCTAGATGTTTCTCTTTTTTCATCAACTTACTGTACATGGAGGAAGGGTGTTGAGACCGGAAAAAACCAAATGAGGCTGTAGAATGAAGTTTTATTGTCGTGGAGTTCAAATTTTAGAAAATTACCACAAAAGAATCACTATAATTGAGATGTTTTTCTGAGGGGACGTCCAGGTCCTACCTAAACTGTGTCAAACTGCCAAATGAATATGTAACTTCAGAAAGCTCTAACTCCTACATGCTTCAACATACAGGTGTTAGTGAGGGCTCAAATGAAAGGTGACGCTGAGACGAATCCTGTTCTGCAAATAAAGTCACTCTCAATATGATTATTATACAGTAGAGGATAAATAAACACAATAAAATACTTATTTTTTCTAAAGTGCATCATAAAAAATGTCCCAAAACAAGTTCAATTTGTCAAAACGTGTATTTACTGAAAAAATATGAAAAGTAATTACATTGAAACAAACTACTCACAAACTACTGCCACACATAAACTATTTACAAACCATTTCACTGTGTCTACTTCAAATTCAGTGTCCAGTTACATATTTTTAGGGTGCCCCCTTTAGTTGCACAAAGCTCCGGAGCTTCGCTGACGTCACAGCTGCCACCCGCTCCGAATGCTCATTCAGCTCTTCCCGTTCTGGCTCAGAGTCACTTGCAGGCCTCGAACGACAAAAATAAAAAAAAAACAATTTGTTATTCATTAATTATAAATACAT
>NC_051445.1:29673722-29725028 GCF_001649575.2 Kryptolebias marmoratus
CCGCCTCACACGACGTTGTGTCCGCTCTCACTCACTTAAAAGCAACCTGACCAAAATGTCCGCCGCCGCCCACTCCCCCCCTACTGCGCCGTTCACGGAGAAAATAAAAAGAAGGAGCTTCTTCATCCATCCTAGCTTCACGTTTTCATTCACACAAACACCTCTCCTTTTTCTGTCGGCTGCTCTGTTTTCAAGGGTCTCCACAGCGAGTCACCCGCTCTGTAATGGCTGCTTATCTGTTCCGTTTTAATGCCATATCTTTCTGTTTATGTTTGTTAGCTTGGTTTTAGCTGACACGTTTCTGTTCAATTATGCTCTTGTGCACTTGTCGGTGATGTGAAGAAGTACTTACAATAATCCACACAGTCTTCTGAACAGTGAACTTTACTTTTCTTTGTGCAGTTATCACAACATTTCTTCCATCTTGCACAGCATTCCACAAAAATAATGGTCAAAACACTGTTTTGAGCCAAGCTAACTATGTTACATTCATATTGCTTTCAAAAATGAAACTTATCCTGCCTCACTGCCCCCTTCTATACACCTCAAGCACTCCACCAGATGGCGCTTTTATACCAAAACATAATACAGAAAAATCTTACTATTAAACAAATATCTAAATGTAAAAATGTATATAAAGACATGCACAATATTAAACAATATTACAAAATAACATTTTTGGCTCTTACACGCTCCATCTAACGTTTCTGTCCTCACACAAACACCGACATGCTAAGCTACTGACCTCCACCCCCCTTCCTCATTATACACAGCTAAAAAGTAAATAAAAGAAGACTTGTTTTCTCAAGTAATACTTTAGTAAGTACTTCGAAACGCACAAAATCTGTCTTTAGCATGATACATTTAGTTACTACGTTCGAATATGAAACTAACTCACAACTATCCGGACATTTAGCACACACCAATAAACAAAGCGCCGTCTATAAACAATGAGTAACATATAAACAGTAAGTAGCATATAAACAATGAGTACTTGTGAAAAAAAACGTTAGTACTTACTGATCACGGACGTATTATCCTTCGAGAAAGGCATAGCTCTTTTTATCAGATGTATCCCGGTCTAAAAAGTCACTGCTTCTTTTCTTCACCAGCTCCAGAACTTCTTCTGTTGTGTATTTTATCTCTTTTGGTCATTTCGCCAGCTTTTATGTCGAAAAAAGTACAAAAAACAGTCTTCACCGCATTTACGCGCAGGACGCACGAAGCAGCCTCTCCGTTATACGCAGACTGATTTGGGAGTCATAAAAAGTTCCGACCCCCCTCCCAGAAAAATCACGTGCCCGGAATTTCATTGGCTACCTGCCTGTGGTGTCAGAACCCGCTTGGGGGCTGACTGACCGGAGCTATAGGCTTGCAAATGAGGGGAGGAGACTTTCATGACTTTACGCATGGGAAATTAGAGGGGCTCTAGGGGGGGCAGAGAGCAACCCAGTTGGTCAGACGAAACATCAATCAAAAGTGGTGCCAAAACATCGCTATTTTGAAATTTAAGTTCATAAAAACAATAAATGTAGCAAAAACTGTACAGATTTGAATAGAAAATGCAGTAAAACGGCCCGTGGCCGGGCCACCGCGTGGTAAGGGGTTAATATTGTGAATATTTATTCACCTTTCGCCAAAAAGTGAAGGCGGACAATAATGTTTTTGTATGTGTCCAGACCAGACACACACAATGATGAAAAATTTAAAGCAATTTAAAGAAACTTTCAGTAATCATTGGTTGTACATCTACAACTGATTCTCTTTTTTTTGTGAGACAACTCAATTCAAGATGACTACTTGGAGTTGAGTAAACTTTTGAACCGACCAGACTAAACACTTTAGGCGCTGATCTTGTTCAGTCATCATTTGGGAGCCTATAACAGGTCACAGTAAAACATGAACATTTTATATCATAACTATGACATTTTTAACAATTTTTGTGAAGGTGGTTTTAACTTGATAACTTCAACAATCTAAATGGACCAAAAATACACAACAGAAAATACCTATTAATGGTAATGTGTGATGAAAGTGAAATTATGGTAATTAGTCTGAACCTTTTTAAACTTCATTGTTTGTTTGTTTTCAGAGCCCCCTCAACACATATCTTGCTGGCTCACAGAAAGTGTATGTCATCTTCAGTTTGGTCAAGGCTTCAAGGCTTCAACTTAGGAAGCTGACTTAAATGAGAAAGCAGTAGATGTTCCACAAAACTGCAAAACATTACCAGGCAGCTTGTGCTCATAACAAGTTTTACCAGACAACTTCAGACCATATTGGACAAATGGAATGAAGGGATTTCTGAGTTGCTGTTGTTTTTTTTTTTTTTTATCCCATTCATCTGGTTGCTCTACATATACAAAATAAAAAATTGCTTAAAACTGTGAGTTTCACTTTACAAGTACAAATTTTGACGGGAGTTTTCTTCCTCTCAGCTAGTTGGTCAATGTCAAGGCAATCACAAGATTAACAATCTAATCAGAGAACAGATGGGTTTGGCACTTGACTATGACTATTATGATATCTTAAACTCACCTAATTAACCTATGGTTGGTGTCACTTTGAAGGAGTAACATAAGACCGGGAACACTGCCTGTCCTTCTAACACCACATTTTGCTTATTGTTGTTGAGTTTATAAAGTCATGTCATAACGCGTAGAGACGGAGGCGAACCCAGAGTGCAGACTCATGGTTTAAGAAGGAAACTAATTTATTAACTTAAATAAACTGACAAAACAAAGGGCTGACGAGGCAGCAAAACTAATAATAACAAAAATCCAAAATCCAAAACAAGAAGCAAGGCAAGGCATAACAAAACGTGACAACTGTGGATAAAGCGGAACAAGCAGACAAAGTGGAAAGCACAACATGGAAAGGTATGACCCAGTATGAGTGAAGAACAAAGACCGGTATTTAGATGCTGAGGATCAGGAGGAAAATGGGCACAGGTGAATGATTACAAACAGGTGAGAATGATGGCAGTGATTGAGTAGGCGTGGTAACGTGGGTGTGGCATGAGAGACTGGAAAGTAACTGAATGGCAAGGCATGAGAGCAGGAGGCGTGGCAAGTTACTGGGGAGGTGGATAGAGGCAAGACCTGGACAAATAACACAAAACTTACAAAAACACCAAACTATGACAAGTCAACCAAATTTAATACCTCTAGTAGACTGAAACTCTGGTTACCCACATCTGTGACCAACCTTTTTAGAAAGTATGGTGCTAGAACACTAATAAAAGAAAAAAAAGACAAAGTTGCATGTTATTTTTAACAGCACCACTGCAGATGTACTTGGCCTTGTGACAGTTCCTGTCCATTACAACTTACAGAGGCACTTTACATGCCTTGCACATGAAGCATCCCTTTGTGGCATTTTTTAGCCAGATGCTTCCTCAACAACTGCAACAGGGATGTGCTGAAAACTCTCCAGAACTGGTAGTGAGGGAACTCCACAAAGCTCAGCTGTCCATTGTTCCTGGAAGCCTTGGCACTGCACCAGTCTGCTACACAGCTCCTTGTGCAGCAAATAGCTACATTTTTACAGCAGAAGGCAACACATGACCAGGTGACCTCAAAGAGAAGGAGAGTGATCAGCACAAAATCTTAAAGTTAAATCTGTAAATCACCAGGTTTAAACCGAACACAAACAAAAAATACATACAGATAGTACAAAAGAAAAATACGTACAGAAAGTACAAAAATACAGCGCCAGTTAGTGAGGGGGTAAATCCCTCACACTCACACGACTTTTTGCTCCACTGCTGTGTATGTTGTACCAACCTTGCACACTCTTTTCACAGTGTCCCCTGAGATGGCAGTGCGAACAGTGGCACACACACTCACCTCCCTCATGTTGATCCACTTGATGAAAATGAGAAGTCCCTCTCTGATCCACCTTATTGTCCCTTGTGGGGATTTCTATGGCAGGGCATTTACTTTGGTTTTTGGGACTGCAATACTTGTGTCCCGAAATGTTCAGTGTCAGAGACCAAGCTGTACAACATGGAGGACACAGGTGTTTCATTCAAAAAGTGGGGTTTTTACCCAAAAAATATGAAAAATGGCTAACAGAACCAACATTTATCATGCATGCCAATAAAAGAGGTCAACTTAATACACTGGACTCAAAAATCATAACTAATTAAGACATAAACAGACATAAGACAAACTGACCTCCTGAAATACCACATTAGGGAACTTAAATACTGATTAACTAAACCATATAGACAAACAAGGGGAAAACAAAATGGCTGCCACATAACTTCTAATGCCAAACAATGAAAATAAACCCCAAAACACCCCTCCAGCATGAAGCATGTGGTTCAGTCCAATGAGGCAGTCAGCACTACTTCAGGAATCTCAGCCCTCAGCTAGTGATGGTGAAACCGAGGCTTCCTGAATCACTGAACCACTTTGAGACAGTTGCTCAGAAAATGGCCTATTGTGTCGAACCACTCAAGACACCCTAAAATAGCAACATCTGGTGGTTGTTTTTATGTACTACAGTTGACGTGAATAAAATTGATAACCTTATTTAAATCGCGAGTCTGTGTTTCATTCATACCATTTTCACTAAAGCTCATATTCTCCAACGAAACCTGATTTTCTTTTTATAAACTGAAAGGAGGATGTTACAATAAGCATGATCTTTTTTAACAATAGTGACACTTTGTTGTTGGACTGTAAATATCATTATTATTCCATGAATTATTATTTTCATTTAATACTATCTGTGAACTTATAACTTTATGCTATGATGTCCTGATAATGATTCATATAAGAAGAGGCTTTGAGTGACATCCAAAGATTTTTATACATTCTCACAAATATTTTTAAATACACTCAAAATCACACACAATTGCTCAACCTAACTGTCTAAACTCAGACTCTCACAGACTCAAATCCATAAACACAACCACTGAACTTCAGACTCTCTCTAACTATATCTCGCTATTTCAAATTTGTACAAAAACACGTCCACCTTTCCGAAAACCCACAGTTTGGGTGAATATTCAGTCTCATTTTAAAGCCTTGAGAATAACTGTAAGACCCGCCCACTCGGGATTCCTGCGAATCAGCGCATGACGAGCTGCGCGTCACAAGCAGCTCGAGACACCAGAAAGAACGAGGCCTAGTTTAGGAGCGGTCACGTGATATTTGATGTGTTGACACAGCCACCAAAACACTGCATCATGATACTTCGGCTTCACTTAGCTCGAAACTGTGTCGAGCAGCACATCACTACCCTCAGCCACGCCTTTTATAATGTAGAGCTGGGGGTCCAGGTTGGAGAGGACCTTCAAGCGACAGGTTCAACCCGTCGATGACAAAAAATGGAGAGGCGGATTGGCATAAACTGGTTTATGACTAGACTAGGATGGCGGTGTGGTGTTCTGTGAGTTTGGTTCCTGTTTACCTGTTCCAGTCCATGATTGGTTGGCAGTCTAATCATCCACAGGATCAAGCTCATCAGGGTGGCTGGGTACTTAAGGGAATGTTGGGAATGTCTGGCGGAGTCTCCTGTTAGGCGGAGCTTTAACTCCCACCTCCGGGAGAACTTCTAACATGTTCCGGGGGAGGCGGGGGACATTGAGTCCGAGTGGGCCATGTTCCGTGCCTCCATTGTTGAGGCGGCTTATCGGAGCTGTAGCTGCAAGGTGGTTGGTGCCTGTTGTGGCGGCAACCCTCAAACCCACTGGTGGACACCTGCGGTGAGGGATGCCGTCAGGCTGAAGGAGTCCTACCGGGCGTTTTTAGCCAGTGGGACTCCGGAAGCAGCTGACTGGTACCGGCAGTCCAAGCGGCATGCAGCTCAGGTGGTCGCTGAGGCAAAAACTTGGGCATGGGAGGAGTTTGGAGAGGCCATGGAGAAAGAATTCCGTACGGCTTCGAGGCGATTCTGGTCCACCATGTGGCGTCTCAGGAGGGGAAAGCGGTGCAGCACCAACACTGTTTATAGTGAGGGTGGTGTGCTTCTGACCTCGACTCGGGATGTTGTGGGTCGGTGGGTCTCCCTGCTTAGGCTGCTACCCCCACAACCCAACCCTGGATAAGCGGAAGAGAATGGATGGATGGAATACTACAACAGAGTAATGTTGAGATAAACACGAATAAACTTTCCTCTAAGAGGAAGCATTTGAACAAAACAAAGGTAATTTTAGCTAATATTAAGATTGGTATAACTATAACAGGTCATTTGAGTAAACTAACAAACATGAATAAACTTTCCTCTAAGAGGAAACATTAAAAAATATCAAGAATACTAATCAAAAAGCAATTCTAAAATACAGACAGAATCAAGTACAGAAAAAAAAACATCAATCAAGTAACTATAACAGGTAATTTGAGTAAACTAACAATCTGTAAGTCGGTCAGTGATGTGTAACCTAATAAACCATTTAAACATAAATAGACTTTCCTCTAGGAGGAAGCATTTAAACAGCTAACAGAACAGTTAATATAATAATGATAACAAGTCTTTAGTATACTACTGCACAAAGCCCTACAGTGATCTATAAATTAATGGGAGTATTTTGAAGTCTATTTTTTAACTTGGATAAAAACTTTAATCTAAGAGGAAATATGTGAGGTTGATACAGTGATAACAGGTCTTAATAGACCATTTGAATATGAATAAGTTTTACTCTTAGAGATGCATTAATAAGACAAATCTATTTGATAAGGGTAGACTAACAGAAGCAGAAGAGGAAAAAAAAAGCCACACGAGGTCCAGATAGCAAGCAGAGTGACACATGACGTGACAAAGCAGAGACGTTGGATGTCAAGTTATTCTCTTGCCTTTGTGCAGTTTCCCTACTTGACAGGGATGATCGCATCTACGCAGACTTCAAACTGGTTTTACTCAAAGGACCAAGCAGTTATTTTCTTTGCTTCTCGGTTTTATTTCAATGATACAATGTTTTCTTTTATATTTGATCCAGCATTAGGTAAAAACTGGTAGCCTCTTTGCTTATCTGTAGATCTGACCAGTTCTACACAGGCTAGGAACATGAGCAGTTTACTTTGAGTTTGCCTGACGAACCGTTTCTCCCTCTGCTGTTATTGTCCGTCCCTCTTTATAGTCTGTGTAGCAACTACTGCTCCGCTGTGACTTTTTTTTTTTTAACTTCACACCTCCCACTCGATCTTACCGAGAATCGCTGGGAAGATCGCAATTTTCTGCATCTGGTAAGTCTTTGGGTTTTAATCCGTTGCTTGTTCCTCTGCAAGTATTAAGACGACGAGCTTCCTGACGTCCCTGTGGAGAGTGGTGGTCTTGATTTTTCCTCTCTTTGCTGGATAAGTGGACTCTTGCTTGACATTTCCTGGGTTAGCACTTACAACTTTGCCAAGGACAAACTGTCCTCTGAGTGCATTTCTGTCACACAACTAGACGATGTCTCCGACAGCTACATTCCTCCGTGAAGTGTGCCACTTACTCCTCACAAACAGATTGGGACCAGCAAGCTGCCTCCAATTTTTCCAAAACTTTGTAACCTCATGTTGCATGGCTCTGAGTCGTTGGAATGGGTAGGCGGAAAAATCAAATGTTTTTATATCTCCATCCTGGCATGCTCGTCCGAGTAAAAGACAAACTGGACACAACCCTCTCGACTCTGTAGTCTGGCATCTATTGGACGCTCATTTGCAAGGTTGGCAGCAATGTAGAGAGTCGTATAAAATTCATTGAAAGTTAGTATAAAGTCTTGACCAAGATTTTGGAACACTCTTTTCACAATGCCAACAGCAGCTTCAGCAGCTCCATTTCTGTGGGGTGAGTCAGCAGGAAGGATTCTCCACCTCCACTCAGTCCCATTTCTTGCAGCAACTTCCTCCAGGCCTGCTATATTTTGGCTGCGAAGGTATCTGTACAAGTCCTCCAAAACTGGTTTTGCTCAGATAAAATTGGTGCCTGCATCGGACCATATCTTCTTTGGATGACCTCGGATCGCAGTAAATCTTTGATAAGCTATTAAAAAACTTTGAGTGGACAGTGAGCTTACCAGCTCAGTATGGATAGCTCTACTAGCCATAAAGCAGAAGACAACTCCCCAGACCTTGATTGTCACTCTTCTCTTGACGTCATCTCTGACATGATAAGGTCCAAAGAGATCAACTGAAGTGAACTTAAAGGGGCAGCAGGTTCAGTTCTCTCAGGTGGCAAATCACCCATTAACTGCTGGCACTTTCGAGCTCATACTTTCCTGCAGACTATGCAGCTGTCAACAATCTTTTGGGCTATCCTCCTCCCTTTTACAACCCAGGCTTTCTGCCCCATTTTGTCATTGTGCTGGGAAAGGTGATACCCTTCTGAGCAGCAAGAAAGACATCCTTCAGGGCATCTTCTCGTTCTCTTGCAGAAATTGCTCCTGTGAAGCCGACTGCCTCCCACTTTAGTTTACTTGCAGCTTGATTTTTCCTGATAAATCTCTTGGCTGCTCTCCACACCCAGGCAATTGTTTTGACCAGTCATGTTAAACTGCACAGACGTGTTAATAGCAAGTTGTTTTGGCGACTTAATAGGCCACTCTTTTACTGGTAATCTCAAAAAACCCGGGCCTTGCTGCCACTGGGAGTTAGTGTCAAGTTAGTGTCGGGTAATGATGTCAGTAATGTTTTGGTCCCATGGAATCCACCACCAATCTTCAGCCCTTGTGTTGCTCTAGATCTCTCCAATCCTATTTGCAAAGAATGTCTGAAACCCATAGCTCTCTCTCTCTCTGAATTGCCCCAAGAATGGTTTGACCATCAATAAGGTGGTACCACTTTTCAACTTGGATTCTGTTAGGGTTTTTCAATATTACCAGCCTTTGTGTTTATGTGCAAAACATGCATACGTGTCACACCGAATGTCAGAGATAATAATTGAGTTCATTTGTATCATGTTTACATTTTATCGTGCTTACAGGCGTCAACAAATCATCTAAGTAGGCCAGCCAATCACCAAAGTAACGTCACTGTACCTCTGATAATCTTTGTATCAGGGTTGATAGACAGAATGTTTCACAACATGCTGTAAATTCTATTTGTGTGATTAATCTGTGTGGCAGAACCGGCTCTGACCGATTCAGCCCCCACCCATTCCTTGTTTCTAATAAAAAGATGCTGCTGCTACAGGACTTCAGAACTCGCTGGAGTTTGACCCAAAAGGTCGTTGCTCGAGTGACTTCTCCTTTTGCAAAAGTATCCTAAAAGACAATTTACTCTCTCTCTCCGTGTGGTTCTTTGTTTAGGTTGGGTAACTTAGAAAACCTCCAACAGATTCGGCTGTGCATCTCAAAGTACTTCTTTAATCGTGATGCAAACACTGCTCCACATTTCTCTGCTGTCCCAGCATCACCTCTTTGTTTTAACGGAGTTAGCTTGGCCTTGGATTCAACCAACCTGATGATTGGTCCTTGGACTGACTCCCATCTCAGATATAGCACTGCTCCATAGGCATTTTCACTTCCATCTGAGAATATAACTGCTAAAGAGCTATCACTGTTACAAAAGGGAGTCAATGCTCTGGCAAACTGGATTTTGCTAAGCTGACTATACTCTTCAAAGAGCTTAATTGCCTCCTCCCTAAGGTGATTGGAGAATGCTAAATCCCATGTATGTTTTACTTGGCCACCCATATCCTCTGCTTCTTGGAAAGCTTTCCGTGCCAGGATCGCCCCTTTTGTTTTGCAGGCGTTACTCGAACTGGGTCATACAGACCAGACACGTGACTAAGGAGAACTCGCTGTGTCAAAGGGTTTGGCGTTTGGGCTCTAATTTGGTTCAGCTGGAGGTCTTGTCCAAGTCGCATCTTTTTTTTCCTTTTCGAAAAATTTATCCCAACCAAAATGTGGAGTTTATCCTCTTTCACAATGTATCTCAGACCAAGTGCTTTATTATCTTGGTAGAATCATGGTTTTCCTTTTCGTTTCATCCTGCTTGTTGCTGCAATCCTTCCTCCCACTTTGCCCAGAAAACACCTAAGGTTTGAGTTTAAACCTTCCAGCTTTGAGAATGTGCTCCACATTTTCTGTGATTTCCTTTAACCTATCTGGGTCATTGTGGGACGTCAGAATGTCATCAACATGGCTGTCGTTTTGAAGAACCTCCCGTTCCCCTTCAAGATGAACAAAAGAGGGTAAGTTTGCAGTTTCTCGCATCGCCAATTGGGCAATGCATCCTGCTGTCTTATCACCAATGTTCACTCTTGTAATTGCGTAATCTCCAATCTTTTCGTTCTCGGAATCACACCAAATAAATTTATGCAGGTGCACTTCTCTTTCTTCTAGCCAGACAGAGTTGTATATTTTCTTTATGTCTACTAATGCAGCATGATGTTCAGATTTGTTTTTTTTTTTCAGTTTGTTTTCATGTTTCTTTTGGGTTTTGTTTCATGTCTTAGTTTTCTGTTTCTGCATCTTTGTCTCTCATGTCTGTGTTTTTATTATCATCCACTCCTCCCCAGTTGTCACTCACTCGGTCTCCTGCCACACCCACTTCCACCTGCCGGCAATTGTCATCACTCACCTGTGCCTACTTACCTCGTCACCCTCTGCACTTAAAACCCGGTCACTTCCCTCACTACTCCGCTGGTTCATTGGTTTGTGTAGAGTTCTGTCTTGCTTGCTCTCGGTTTCCTGTCATTGTTTTTGCTCCACATTCTGCTCAGATTTTGTCACGTTCAGTTTTTACTGCCACGACAGCCTTTT
The DNA here is from genome assembly GCF_001649575.2 of Kryptolebias marmoratus. Classification (NCBI taxonomy): domain Eukaryota; kingdom Metazoa; phylum Chordata; class Actinopteri; order Cyprinodontiformes; family Rivulidae; genus Kryptolebias; species Kryptolebias marmoratus. Next base: position 29,684,419 of record NC_051445.1, read on the forward strand.
TGTTTTTTTTTTATTTTATTTTAATAAATTAATTCCTGGTAAATGGTAAATGGCTTGCACTTATATAGCGCTTTATCTAGTCCAAGGACCCCAAAGCGCTTTACACTACAATCATTCACCCATTCACACACTGATGGTGGTGAGCTACATTGTAGCCACAGCTGCCCTGGGGCAGGCTGACAGAGGTGAGGCTGCCATCACACCGGCACCACCGAGCCCTCTGACCACCACCAGTAGGCAGGGCGGGTGAAGTGTCTTGCCCAAGGACACAACGGCTGAGACAGCCAGAGTGGGGGTTCGAACCAGCAACCCTCCGATCACAAGACAAACCCCTACCTCCTGAGCCACTGCCGCCCCCAATTCCTAAAAGATGATTCTGCATTCTGGGTTTGCTTCCTTCCCCTCGCTTTACGACAGAAGGAACCAGCCACACCTAAACCCAGCAGACTCCCCCATCGGCATTACCCTCACTCCAGGAGAGAAGGCTCAGGTTCTGACTGAGCTGTGAGAGGAGCACCCGCTCGTTTTATTGAATGGACCCTGTTCTCGGGCAACTGTCTCCCCAGTGTCCGGGAACCGCCGTAAGCGAAAGAGGACACCGGTGGCGGTACCCTCCATGTCCCCGCCGGCTGCGGCAGCGCCCGCGTCCCCTTCATCCATGTCCGTCTTCACGCCGGCCATAGCAGAACCCACCCAGGTCCCAGACCCAACCACACCCTCTGACTGGTCACACTCTGCCATGATGTCCTGCTTGGCACTGCAGCAGGAGGAGAAGGACTTCAGAACCACATTCACCCATCTGGTCAGCTCAATTTTAGGATCCATGGACATCAGACGCAGACGTTTTGTTTACTCACTCCTGATTAAGACATTATCGCCCCAAAAAATGCTTCTCACCCTCATTGCTTATCGTAATACCCTGGACACTCTTCAGCAATTATTTAATGATTTACAAGAGTCCCCAGTTTCTCCGGTGCTGGTCACTGCAGCTCCTGCGCCCTCTGCCGAGCCCTTGGAGCTTCCTGCGCCCTCTGCCAAGCCCTCGGAGCGTCCTGCGCCCTCTGCCGAACACTCAAAGTGTCCTGCGCCCTCTGCCGAGCCCTCGGAGCTTCCTGTGCCCTCTGCTGAGCCCTTGGAGCTTCATGCTCCTTCTGCCGAACCCTCGGAGCTTCCTGCGTCCTCCGCGGAGCCCTCAGAGTTTCCTACGCTTTCTGCAGAGCCCCCAGCACCACCCTCAAAGTCCACCAAGTCAGTCAGCTTCTCTAAGGGGGCGGGGACGTCTCTCCGCCGGTCAGCGTCGCTGAGGGGGTCGACGATGTCTCTCTGCCGGTCACCGCAACCGGCGGGTCAAGTCGCCACCGCCACCTGCACAGCTCCACCGATGGGTCAAGCCGACGCCGTCACCACAGCTCCTCTGACTGGTCAAACCGACGCCGCTGCCGGCTCTGCTTCACCACATCGAGGGTCCAGGAGGACGCTTCGCCAAGTCAAGGGTCCAGGTGGATACCTCGCTCAGCTTCGCCTGCTTGGTCCACGCCTGCCCGGCTCCCGCCTGCTTCGCTCTCGCCCAAGCCTGCCTCGCCTAAACCTGCCTTCAGAACTATTGCCACACCCAGGATGGCGACTGGGCCGCCCGCCAGAACTCTGGTCACACCACGGACGGCGCTTGGGCTGGCTGCCAGAACTCTTGCCACGCCGCGGACAGTGCACGGGCTGTCCCCCTGAACTCTTGCTCCGCTGAGGTCGGCACCCGGGCCGTACCCTTGAAATTTTGCTCCACCAAGGACGGCGCCTGGGCCATCCTCCAGAACGATAATTTCTTGTTTCTGCCCTGTCTTGTTATATTTCCCCTGGCCTTTTGCCAGGTTGGTTTTGATTTTTTCGTTTTGATTATTTTTGCCCTCCATCCTTTGTTTTTGTCTATACCCCTCACCACCCTCCCGTACTAGGTCTTGTTTTCTTTTTTGCTTTTGGGATGTCAGGAGCCGTCCATTGAGAGGGGGGGGAATGTCGGGGTTAGGGTTTCTTTCAGTTTGTTTTCATGTTTCTTTTGGGTTTTGTTTAATGTCTTAGTTTTCTGTTTCTGCGTCTTTGTCTCTCATGTCCACTCCTCCCCAGTTGTCACTCACTCTGTCTCCTGCCACGCCCACTTCCACCCACCAGCAATTGTCATCACTCACCTGTGCCCACTTACCTCGTCACCCTTTGCGCTTAAAACCTGGTCACTTCCCTCACTACTCTGCTGGTTCATTGGTTTGTGTAGAGTTCTGTCTTGCTTGCGCTTGGTTTCCTGTCATTGTTTTTGCTCCACATTCTGCTCAGATTTTGTCACGTTCAGTTTTTTGCTGCCAAGACAGCCTTTTTGTTTTTTTTATTTTATTTTAATAAATTAATTCCTAAAAGATGAGTCTGCATTCTGGGTTCGCTTCCTTCCCCACCCTTGTCAAACATTGTAACCCATGAACTCCTTCTCTGAACCTTAAAAGGACAGCACAGATCTGATTTAGGACATCTGGGCCTTTCATCAGCAGGTCATTTATACTAATCCCTTTAAATTTCTGGCTGCTATTCCACACTAGTCTTACTGGAGTTGTCACCAAGTGCAGATTTGGAGCAATAAGACGGCTTACATACCACACTGGACCATTGCATTTCTTAATTGTTTCCTCAGATAATTTAATTGCGGCTCCACGCTCAAGCATATTGTGCACTTGTTCAGTGTAAGCAGCATTCCAGTCAGGTTCTTTAGCCAATTGGTTTTCCATCCTGAAAAATGTGGCTTCAACTGCATTTCTATTGTTTGCCAGATCATCCAATCATGGATACTTAGCGTCCCAGTGAGGTTCATCTTTGTGGTTGTCTCCTTCAGTGTAAGTGAGGCCCTTTCTCAGCACTTCAAGCTCCCTCGTTTCCTTGCCTCCTGGCTGACAGTTTCCACAACCACATCCTCCACACTTTGGTTCACAGGCGGTCCCAATACTGTCCCATCTCCACCACTCCAAGAAGTCTCGACTTGTAGTTGCAGTCTTAGATGCCTGGAGTTGGATGGGGACCTGATAGTCCAATGCTGGATGCTGCAGGGAGACATGGGCGAGCTCTTCATATCTCCCTGTCCTCATTGACCTTGCAAAATGTGTTTTGGTCATATGGGCTGTCATGGTAGACTCCTCAAACAGTTCTGGATGAGTTCCTCCAACCACTTTTCCCAGGGGCCCATCCCATGGTACAAGGTTCCCCACAACTCTGATTCTTTGGGGCGCTAGCTGACCTTCTCTGTGACTTATGAGTAGGCTTATTTATTTGGGTCTCATAAGCTCATCCAGTGGTACATCTGGGAAAAGTTTATGAAGGTTATCTGTTGTCACATGCTTGTGAATGTCTGCAATGCTGTTAAGTCCATAACAAACAAGCTGATAGGGGTTCAGGGTGCCTTTGGAGGCTCTCACACGAATCCTAAGGAGGTAGCGTTTTGTTTCCACACAAACTTTCATCCCTCCAACTCCATAGACAATGAGTGTGATCTCCTCACTTATGAGGTTTAATCTTTTTGCAGCCTTATTTGTTATGTAATTTGTGACTGAGTGTAGATCGATTAATGTGCCAATCTTTTGTCCAGCATTTGCAGTCACTTCGAGAAGCATGATCAACACCGGCAGTTCCTGCAATCCATTATCCATTAGGAGATCAGACTGGTTTCTTATGGTATTGGAAGCCCTGGATGCAGTATTTTGAAAATACTTCTTTACAATGTTTGGCCAGTTCAGGTGACAATTTCTTAAGAAATTCTTCCTGATCCTCTGTATACTTCCTGCTTATTCTATTTTCTTCTGGACCCACTTGGCCGCTCCTCTGGGCTTTGTTGATTTTATTAGCTTCAATCCTTGGACATAGATGATAATGATGCTCCAGATTCTTTCTATTCCTGCAACTTTGATTCCTGCACAAATAGTCAGGTTTGCAGTATGACTATGTCATTGTGCACTTTCAGACATCTAGTGCATGCTCCTACCTTATTGACAGCAGCTCTTCTCTCAGCTAATGTTAGAGTTTCTATACTTTTTGCAAGGAACTCTGACTGCAAAGGTATTCAGATTTTAATGAGATTTTTCAGGAAAACACCCTTGTCAACCGCCATAAAACCCACGCCTTTTGCCAGCCAGGAAGGAGAAGCCAAATACCCAGGTAAGTCAAAAGAAAAAAGTATTACAACAACATAAAACTGAACTTTGACCTTGCAGTGTTAATATGTGTGTACTCCATATAAAGGTTGTAAGGTGTAATAGAAAACTAATACATAACCAATATATTGGGTAATGATTATAATGTTGAAAGTAGTGACTGCAAAGTAAAATAAAGTGAAACAAAGTGTTGGTGAGGTGTGGATCTTACCCTGTATGGCTTGCCATCACATTCAGCATACTTCAAACCCCAGTGCATAAAGGTGGTGTAATAGTGCTTGGCTGGTATAAAAGTTATCACAATAAATGTGATATCCAGATCCAAGGTAGTTTTTGTTGATGAGAGACATTACAGCAACAAATGACAGCTCCTATAAAGTCTTTAATGACCTTGTGTCTCACTTCTTCTGATGTGTTTTCATGTGGACAAATTAACAGGAGTGCTAAGCTAACTTTAGCTTGCTTCTTTGTGATTGTGAGTAGTGTTAAATGTATTTTCTGGATGCTTGCAGCAGACTTTAGTCTCAGGTCTGTATTACATTTCCCCTCCATTTATCAACTCTTCCTGTCACCTGCAGATAAAGGCAGGAGGCTACAAGAGCCTGCAGGGTCCAAAGTTGTCTTGTTCATTGCCAATGTCAAATGTGAAAAAACACTTGGGCTATGTTCACACTGCAGGCAAAAGTGACCCAAATTTGATCCCCCCATATGTGAATATTAATCCCATGGCAGTTCAGACTGAGGTTGCTTTGAAAAACATTGAATATGTATCCAATTAAGTACCACATATGGAAGTGACATGGGTGGGATTTGTAAGCGATCTCAGTCTGAACTGTTAGTCTTTTTTTCTCTACTTTCAGTACGTTTCTCCCATTCCAGAAGTACAATTCTGTCCCAAAGATCAAATGTAAAGACTGGATTAAACAAGCATGGCAGATAATAATTATGTTAGCTCTAATTGCACAGCAACTTCACAATTGATACACATGCAGACTTATGCAGCATCCATTACTTCTGTAATCACAGCATGCTGCATGTTTCATGTCTTGTGCTAGTTCCAGGGTCCTCTCATTTCCTTCGTCCCCTCAGGTGTCTTCCTTATTCTGCCCTTCTGTGTTACATCTGTCCTCGTAATTATTTGTCCCTATTTAAACCTCCTGGTTCCCTTCCCCCTTTCCTAGCTTGTTTTGACTTCTTTCAGCGTCCCAGCGTTCACTCTGTCCTGGAGAAACTTTGGATTTTACCTCCGCCACGTTTTTTGACTACCCCCTCTGGATTGTGGATTACCTGTTGTTCTGTCTGAATAAAGTGAGAGTCTGCATCTTGGATTCCCCCTGTGTTTGTGTCAGCATGTGGTGTCACTTCATCTGCACATGCAGGTTGCCTCAGGGCCCTAAACTGATCACACTAGAGTCTGGTGGTGGTCACATCTAAACTAAAATTATAATGTACACAACATTAAAAGTATCCCAAGAGCCAGCTTCTGTAGTTGAGGATCAGACCGCCAAGGTCCCCACCTTCGGCCACCACCCATCCCACGTTGCACCAGACCCCTTTGGCCCCTCCCATAGGGGGTGAGCCCACGAGAAGGGGGACCCATGTCACCTCTTCGGGCTGTGCCCGGCCGGGCTCCATGAGTGAAAGCCCGGCCACCAGGCACTCGCCAACGTGCCCCACCTCCAGGCCTGGCTCCAGAGTGGGGCCCCGGTGACCCGCGTCTGGGCGAGGGAACACTGTGTCCAATTCTGTTGCTCATCATATGGGGTCTTTGGGCTGCACTTTGTCTGGCCCCTCACTGAGGACCTGTCTGCCTTGGGTGACCATATTAGGGACATGGAGCCCCTGACAGCATAGCTCCTAGCATCTTTGGGACACTCAAACCCCTCCACCACGGTAAGGTGCCAGCCCAGGGAGGGGAATCCTGTGGGGGGTATTCCAGGAGTATGGGGTACAGGGCTCTTTGACACAGGCTGTTAGGTCCCTATATGACCGGTGTCAGAGCTTGGTCCGCATTGCACTCATTTCCGGTGAGAGTTGGACTCCGCCAAGGTTGCCCTTTGTCACTGATTCTGTTCGTAACATATATGGACAGAATTTCTAGGCGCAGCCAAGGTGTCGAGGGGATTTTAGTGGCTTTAGGATTAAGTCTCTGCTTTTTGCAGATGATGTGGTCCTACTGGCTTCATCAGGCCATGATCTACAGCTTTTGCTGGAGCGGTACGCAGCCGAGTGTGAAACGGCCGGGATGAGGATCAGTGCCTCCAAAACCTATGCCATGGTCTTGAGCCAAAAAAGGGTAGAGTGCCTTCTCCGGGTTAGGGAAGATGTCCTGCCCCAAGTGGAGGAGTTTAAGTATCTTGTGGTCTTGTTCACGAATGAGGGAAAAATGGAGCGGGAGATTGATAGGTGGATTGGCGCAGCGTCTGCAGTGAAGCGGGCAGTGTACCGGTCCATTGTGGTGAAGAGAGAGCTGAGTCAAAAGGCGAAGCTCTCGATTTACCAGTCGATCTATGTTCCTACCCTTATCTATGGTCACTAGCTTTGGGTAGTGACCGAAAGAATGAGATCGCGAATACAAGTTTTCTCCGCAGGGTGTCTGGGCTCTTCCTTAGAGATAGGGTGAGAAGCTCGGTCATCCGGGAGGGACTCAGAGTAGAGCCGCTGCTTCTCCACAAAGAGAGGAGCCACTTGAGGTGGCCCGGGCATCTGATTAGGTTAGGATGCCTCCTGGATGCCTCCCTGGAAACGTGTTCCGGGCACGTCCCACCGGGAGGAGGCCCAGAGGAAGACCCAGGACACGCTGGAGGGACTATGTTTCTCGGCTGGCCTGGGACCGCCTTGGGATTCCCACGAAGGAGCTGGCCCAGGTGGCTGGGGAGAGGGAAGTCTGGGTCTCTCTACTTAGGCTGCTACCCCCGCGACCCGACCCCGGATAAGCGGAAGAAGATGGATGGATGGATGGATGGATGGATGGATGGATGGATGGATGGATGGATGGATGGATGGATGGATGGATGGATGGATGGATGGATGGATGGATGACATTAAAAATGTAAACATTATTTTGTTGGGATCCAGAAATAATTGGAATTCAAAGTTGAGCCTTCCTTGAACTGCGAAAATATCCTTAGATTATTGAAAAAAATCTATTTAGCAGTGTTCCTCATTTTACACTAAATTCCATTTTTAACATCCACTTCAACATATCTGAGTTTTCTGCATCTCAGATGTCATAGGATCGTAATTGTTATTGTGTACTGAGTGTTTTTATGGCAGGAATTTCAAATGTTGTCATTTGTAACATGATTAATACCTTCTCCACAAGGGTGTAGAGGGCAGTGTTTTATGTGAATGTGTGTAATTACAGTGTAGGGAAAAAATAAAGAATGGTAAAAGTGTTGGGTTTTCGAGCCACAGTGGTGTGTGTAATCTATAAAAAATGTGGGGTGTAGCTCTTCCACACCACTATAATTACCTTAATATGTCAGCAACCAGCATTGATCACTTGACTAATCCAATCACAGAGTCTGCAATTGATCTTTCTGCAAGCAACCCCACATTAGGCACTTTGATCAAAGAAATGCTCAATAGCATATCTCCAATTGTCTCTCTCATGGCTTAATTGGCTAAAATAAGCCAAACATTTTGGTTTCCCTCTTAACAGTCAGATCAATAGATAGAATGAGTTCAGAATTCAGATGACAGTCTTAACTGGGACACATACAAATCCCATTCTTTCTCTACAATCATTATTTTCTGATGCATCTTTTAAGAATTATCTATGAAGATACATTAGTCTCAAAAATATTTACACAAGCATACAACAAGATTTATATGCATACAATAAGATCCAAAAGTGTACCACAAGACCCACATATATATAATCAGCTTTTCAAATGTAAACATTTCAAACTGAACAAGTATGATTATTTTACACATACAAATTGTCAAATACATGTGCACCTCTTAATTATTTTAATAAGACATTATTTATTATTTAATGAATAATAAACATATTTTAAGTAGTTTTTAAACTACTTCTCGATAGTTGGACTTTTCAAAATTATGTTTGTGGGTAAAAGCACTGTTAAGATTGTTAAAAAAGGCTGAAGTTACTGAAATGAAAAATTTGGTTTAACTTAAACTGCACAACCTGAGTGCAAATCTCATAAATCCTATTAAATAGAATTTGGCAAACTAGTCAAGATTTAAAACAAGTTTTCTTCAACAGTGTCTTTCTCTTCACCACTCTCTTTTAAAGCTTAGACTGGTAAAGAACCTGGACAACAGTTGTTATATGTACAGTCTCTCCCATCTGACCTGTTGAAGCTTGGAACTCCTTCATAGAGCTCACAGGTTTCCTAGATGCTATTAAATCATTTGTAACAGGAGAGAGAACAAGTTGTTGCCTGGTTGTCTGTTATTCTGCTTCCCTCTAAGGCCAATTTAAAAGCCAGCTGGTGGATGACAGCAGCTGAGGACAATAAATCAGATGTAGAGGAAGAATTTGCTATGCTTACTAGGCATTCACTTTGTCAGCCATGAAATAAAGATGTTGCAGAGCAGGAGGTCAAAACAATCCAAGCTCCTGCCCTATAGCAAGAACAGCCTAAGGTTGTTCAACTTGTTCAGTTTTTATCCTTCCTCAGTGGGTTTCTCTCCACAGGTAGCTGCTCTCATCACCCCTATATTTGTGTGGTCTCAACTCTGCCCATAAATTATGATTCAGTTAGACCATTATGGGTTTGTGACGACAAAAACCTTTATGGTATGCCTTTTTTGTTTTCTTTTGGGTTGCCAATACTCATTATTGTTTGTTGCAAAGTCAAGGAGGGCAAGCGATTGTAATTGACTTTTTATATATATAGTTTAAATATGTGTAAGATTTTGGAATCTCTGTCATAAAGTTTTTTGAATTATCTTATTGGATGCATTTTTCAAACAAACTAAGCTTGTTGTTATGCAGTTAATTCTTAGACTAATTTGGACTTTTTTTGTTTTTTAAACAAAGCACGTTAATTGGTAACTGGAGGTGCAGTAGATAGATGGTCAGTGCCACTTTTTTCTAATCCTGAGGCCTGAACCCACAGCCTCAGGATTATGAGGTTGCAGGTAGTTTAAGGAAAGGCATCTGGTGTAAAACAATTGACAAGACTTCCATGCGAGTTTGCTTGCTGTGGTGACCCCTGCAGAAGGGAGCAGTCCAAGGAAGGAAGGGTAATTGGTAACTAAATTGTCACTAGGTGTGAGTGTTGAGCCTGAATGGTTGTCTGTCTCATTCCTCTTTTTGTGGACCTGTGATGGACTCTTGACTTGTCTAGGTCAATGTGTACCCCATCTTTAGTCCATTGACTACTGGAGATGGGCACCAGCTCCTTGCGACTCTGTAGTTAAAGAAAATGGATGGATTGTTGGATGAACCAAAGAAGAGAGCTAAGGCTATGGAATAGTTCCTAAAAAGTCCTTCATGAAGATCATTCAGTAGCAAACAAACTGAAAGTCTTGAAAATAAGAAATGCACAAAAAATAAGAAGTAACTGGGGCAAAATTCCAAGTCACTGATTGTAAGTGAACTGAAAGAAATTCCATCCATCCATTTTCTTTAACCGCTTCTCCATTCCAGGTCGCGGGGAGCTGGTGCCTATCCCCAGCAGTCACTGTGCGAGAGGCGAGGGACACCCTGGACAGGTCGCAAGTCCATTGCAGGGCCACATATAGACGAACGAGACAAACAACCATTCACACCTAGGGACAATTTTAGAGTCATCAATTAACCTAACATGCATGTTTTTAGTCTGTGGGAGGAAACCGGAGTACCCGGAGTAAACCCACGTGTGCACAGGGAGAACATGCAAACTCCACCCAGAAAGGCCTCAGGCCGGGAAGCGAACCTGCAACCTTCTTGCTGGGAGGCAACAGCTCTAACCACTATTCCACTGTGCCACCCTGAAAGAAATTAACTAAAGAAAATTGGTTCTTATTTAAACCTTGTTCAGTATCTGACTGTAGGAATGCCTTCAGGTATGACCAGTCAAGGAAGCTCTACTCCCACCAATTCTGTCACTGACAGACCAGTTTTGTGCTTGGCACAGGAGCACATCCCCCTTTATAAGTGCCCTACACCTGACATTCTCGCTTTCTTCAAAAAGCTTCCTAACTATCTTATCATAGATTATTCACCTAATTGTCCTGAATATGGATTTTTCTGGCTTTGGATTTGTAAATACTTTTTTGTCAAAAAATTTATGAAATGTTTTTAAGTGGTGTTTTTAAGCAGTGTTTTGACAGATATCTTTTTTTTTTAATCCTTTGCCAGGTGTTTATAGATATATCTAGTGCTAGTTGTCAAAGGCTGTGTGTTAGCTAAATAGCTAAAACTGAATCCTTTCAGACAAAAGCGGGTGGTCTTAAGGCTAAGGGTGTTGTGTTCCATGCTTGCCCAGCTTCCTGTAGACTCACCATCTCAAGGAATAATCCCCATTCCCTCTGCAGCCATCCCACTAGGAGCTTTCGGATAAGCCAAATAAAAAACATCTTTAACAGGCAGACAAAAGAAGGTTCCAGTGGCCTAAAAACAAGTAGTCATATACAGTAGATAATTGAACGAAAGTGTTGTTTTCTCCAGTTTAAGCGTCTCTCCATTGGTTCCCTGTAAAATTTTGAATTAAATCTTATTTCTAACACTCTCAACAACCAAACCAAGCTTTAACTAATATAATGGATCCTACTGTTTCAATTTTTCCTAACAGAGAACTTTGCTTCCAGATTGCTGGTTTACTTGTAGTTCCTAGAGTTTCCAAAAGTAGAACAGGAGGCAGAGATTTCAGTTATCAGGCTCCTCTCTTGCGGAACCACTCTCCACTTTCTGTCCATAATGCTGACACCCTACTTTTAAGACTCGGTTTAAGACTTTCCGTTTTGATAAATCCTATAGACTTAGGTTTCCTGAGTTATCTCTTAGTTATGCCACCATAGGCTTAGACTGCTGGAGGGACATACTGCTGTCTTTACTCTCTCTGCTCTCCATATTTGTATTTGTAATTATCATTAACCTGTGTTTTTCTTACTATAGAAACTAAACCTGGATCAATCCTTATGTGCTTGTCTGTCTCTTTCCTGTTTTATCAAATTGGTCAAAGCAGATGGCTGCTCATCCTGAACCTGGTTCTGGTTGAGGTTTCTTCCTGTTAAAAAAAAGAGTCATTCTTTTTCACAGTCACTGACCTGTTGATAAGGATGGGGGATTGCGCTGACGTGAAGATTTGACACAATCTGCTGGCTTCCTTAGATGGATACCTTTTACAAACTGCCATTTCATAATGTCTTGTATATTGAATTGACTGTAATTGGTTTTGAATCTTTGAATTGTTTAGTTATTTTTATTGTATTAGTCCGCACTGGACAGAGACTTTGGATCAATTTTAGTTAAGTGTGCTGTAAATCCAGGGAAGCATGACTTTGAAGATGAGTGTGTGAAGAAAAGCAGCACATTTTTATGTACATTTCTGATCATGTAAAAAAGGTAGTCAGGTTTTACTGATAGAGACCCAGGTATATTAGTTCTACAAAAATCAACGCTTGGGTTTATGACTCAGGAATCTTCTGATCAGTCATAGTGACTACATTCTGAGGCCGGCTATACGCTGGGGGCAAAAGATTGTGTCAGATTGTGTCAATGCCCCCTCAAACAAATGTCTTGGCCCCTCAAATCAAACCTGCCAGAAATAACTGAACATCTTACCAATGTTCTGCTGCGCATTGAGCTGAGCAGCAGGCTTCCGTTCGGCTCTCCGTTTGCTGACAGTGGAGAGCTGAACTCCACCTCCTCCCCTCCCCTCTCCTTCCCGTCCCCTGGCTAGTAAACGACCAATCAGCGATCAGTATGCAACTGAGGCTACAGGTTGCCTGACTATCTAGCAGTGTCGGACCTCTCTCTCACAAAGGAAAAGCCGAAGCGGTAAACTTTAAGGAAACAGAGAAGCTCCATGAAAAACATTATAGTGATTCATGTTGTGTGAGACACTTTATAAATAGTTAACTATAAAAAATATACAGCATGTATTTTGTTAACGTAACCAGGCAATACATTGCTGTTCATTTCCAAATGTGAGCCCGTAAATGTGGAAGTGTTTCTCAATCACATAAGAACAGACAGACGTGCGTGACCGGTGCACAACACAAACAGGAAAAACTACCCTGGTATCAAAGACCCCTATATCAAGCCCCACCCCCTTTCCACTATGCATGTTGTTTTGAGAATAATCACAGCATTTTTTTAACAAGCTTTTCTCACTTTTCACTCTCACAGAAGTTAGTAGTTCTTAAAGAGCTTTGCGTGTGTGGATTTATTTTCTCCGTGACTTCACCATACACTTCGAACTGCATAGTAAAACACAATATTGCTTTTAAAGAAGGAGTTCCATTTAGTTAATGCTAAGTGATGCATCCATTTTTCAGAGCAATTAAAAAAGCTAATCCTGCTCCTTCCTCTACCAGTAGCAGTGATGCTGGGAGTACTTTGGAGGCAGCAGCTACTACACTCTTACCATCAGCCATTTTTCCCACAAGAAATGGCTGATGGTTGATGGGGCTGTTTCCCCCCTTAGGGATTGCCACCTTATTGTGGTCAGGGGGTTCACTTAAGATCACGTATACTCCATACATCGCCCAGCCCTAAGTCGAAGCATATAACATGCACAGATGAAGATGCCCCCTTCACTTTTCCGCCGGTCCCCCCATGTAACCATGACTAGAATCAGCCCTGCTACATTCAGACAGAACCAGACAGAAATATATCATGATGCAGTTTTGAGCTGCCATTAGGATTGATATTTACAAATAGTCCCACTTTTACTTTAAAGAAAATGTGTAATGCTAAACTTACATTAACTGGTTAGTAACTCAATTCAAACTTTTACAAATCTGGACCAAGTAGACTCCCCAAAATCATCTTTTTATGATTATTAAGCTGCAGTCAGAGTATGTGCATATTCTTTTTGTCTGCACTTGTACCCGCACACAATTTAACATTTGAAAGACTTCATTGTTGCAACCCACCTGTCTGGTCTTCATCATGACCACAGCAGTATAATGGAATGCCAGACAGGATTTTTGCTTAATCCATGTTCTGCTTGTTCCTGTGTTGGTTTGCGTGTCATGATAGTATGTAACCTCGCTTCTGGCAGCCCAGTAGAAAGATTGTGTTAACTTGGTATGTATGTTAACGTGAATACCACATGTACAGCTTGCATTCACCAGCAGGAATTAATAACCGAGATAAGATGAGGCAATAATAAGAGTCGGAGAGGATGCAGGGGTCAAAGGTCTGATGTGTCCAGTTACAGTCATGTTGAAAAGTACATAATTCTGTTTATTTACTGACTGTATAGCACCAATTCATGACTGAAGTTATCTCAGGGCCTTATCCAAAAAAACAAAGCCCAAATCATGAAACCAAATAAATCCTTAAACAGTCTTAAAAATGTGAATATGACCTGAAAAGACATGGAATATTCTACTGCAGTTATTCAATTAACAGAGATTAAGTCAAATTGAAGAAGTGTTGTACACCTCAGGATGTTATAACTTGTAGATCTAACTTTGGTGACAATAACTTGAAATAATTACTCTCTGAAAAGTGGAACTCTGTACTTTTTAGTACATATATAATTATATGTACTATATATATATATATATATATATATATATATATATATATATATATATATACATATAATTTAGTCATTAGTCATTAGTTATTTTTACCCAACAGTATATTGTCAATAAGCTCTATTCAAAGTCATTTTTAAGTTCTGCCTAAACACCAAATAATTTGTCTTGAACGTTAAATGTGTTTAAACCTCTTCAAAGCAACTCCCAATAATTCCCATGTCCAATCCTTTTTCTTCCTTCCTCCTGGTGAGTGCTGGGAAAGGGTCAAAGGTTAAAAGGATAGGTCCATGTTTGTCTACTTGTATTGTCACAGCCTTGGTTTGTATTCAGTATTCTTCTGTAGTCTGTGTTAACATGTGGATACAGGAACAAACTAGTCCTTATGCTGGCATGTATGTATGGTCAAATGTATGCAGATTCACAGCTGAAGCTACATTAACTGTCTGGGTCCTGCATCAAAAACAGGAAAATGCAAAAACGGATATGCAGCAGCCATCTGAACATTGAGCACCTTTAATGGGCTCTAGTTACTGGTCTTTGGACTTCTCTTTTCTATCTGAAGGGTTAACTCTTGTTGTAAAACTTGAGGTGGATTTTTCCCCTTTTCAAGATCATTTGAAGAGGAACAAAAGGCTGAGCCTGTTGTAAAGATTATCCAGTTAAGGTGTGACAATCTCACCCACCCAGGCTTCAGACTGTACAGAGCTGTTGCATCTGTGCTGGATGATCCCCACTCCATTTGTTTGGAATCATCCACATTATGATCTTTACACATCACCCTTTACTCAGGCCAGATCATTTCTACATTTATTAAACTAAAAACTGTCTTTCAGACCAAAAATTGTTTTGACTTTATTTATTTGGACTGAAGTAGGATGAGGTGAAATGGACTATGACTGTATGGGATTAGAAGTGCAGGGTGAACAAACCCAAACTCTCAATGACTTCCATTGTATCTGAGCTCAGACTTTTCTGCTGCTCACAGTTCAGATTTTTTTTTAAATACAACATTTAGGTTTTATACAGTAACTGTTTAAGATTACTTTTTACTCTGCATTTTTGTTTCCCTTTACACTTTCTTGATGACTTCTACATCAAAATGTCAGCATTTTCTCAGCTTAGATGATTACAAAAGGAAATCCAAATTACTACTGATCTTTATAGAAGAAAGGTGATGTTTAGAGTTCTAGGCAGTAGCTGCACTTCAACATTTCTCCAGAAATCTTCTAGTTCAATTCAGTATTTTTGTTTATTTTTATGAGGTGTTTCCTTTTCTCTCGAGAGTATCCTGTGATTTGTTCTGAATTTGGGCCATTTAGATTAAAGTAAAATGGTATGACAATGCAGTAGTTAGCACTGTCACTTCACAGCAAGACGGCTGCAAGTGTGGAATTTTCTCCCCATGCATGCATGGGTTTTTTCCGGGAACTCTGGCTTCCTCCCAAAAACATGCATGTTAGGTTCATTGGTAAGTGGAAAAAGTCCCTCGGTGTGAGTGAGAGTGTGAATGGTTATTTGTCTCATTTGTCTTTATGTATCCCTGTGATGGACCAGTGACCTGTCCAGGGTGTTCCCCACCTCTCGCACAGTAATGGGTGGAGATAAGCACCAGCTACCCATGACATATTATTATTAAAATCTTTTTATTGTTTTGAACAAGTAAGAACAGCAATAAAACAACCATAAACAGAATAGCAACAGGTGCTAACTTCACACATTTAGTAACGGAGGTNGGGGGAGTGGGGGTGGCTTGGCTGTATACTTAGGCGAACTCTGTCTCAAAATATAAAAGAAATGGCTGACAAGTGACGTCTTCCTGAACGGAGCCGTTGACTGCATGTTTCAGATGTTCAAGCTTTAGATGGAACATCACATCTTCTAGCCATTGTCTATGAGACGGAGGAGCAGCACTCTTCTAGTTATGTGTCTTGCAAGTAGTGTAAGAAATGCTATTGCGTTGGCCTGATGCATTGTTATTGGTGTAGTCGGAGGGACAACCCCAAATAGGGCAGTTAGAGCACTTCGATCAATATTCCTCTTACATACCAATGTAAACGTGTTAAAGATTGACTCCCAAAAGGGGTGAAGTCTGGGGCAAGACCAAAACATATGGCTGAGTTCAGCTGGGCTGTGTCCACATTTGACACAAGATGGATCTCCATCGGAGTATATTCCAGCTAATATATTAGGAGACAAGTGCAATCTATGCAGCACCTTGAACTGTAGTAGGCCATGCCTGATGCAAATTGACGAGGAGTGGATTCTTGAGATTGTGGCCTGCCAGGCTGTATCTGTAACTATTTCCCCTAATTCTTTTTACCATGATTCCTTCAAATGACTAAGTTAAGGGGGTGCTGCATTCTGAATCTTGCCATATATCACTGATACTAAACCCTTATCAGTTGGGTTCATATCCAAACATTCATCGAACAGTCTGTACACTATTAATTTATGGACAGATATGTACAATGGTAACCTAACGTTTATTATATAAAGTGATGGCATGTGGCAAGAAAGATTTCCTGTATCTGACCCTACGACAACGGAGCTGGAGCAGTCTGTGAGAGAAAGTGCTCCTCTGTCTGTTCACTGTGTAATGGAGAGGGTGCAGCTTGTTGGCTATAATAGCCAACAGCTTCTTCAGCGTCCTCCTCTCAACCACATTTTCCAGGGTCTCCAATTCAAGACCAATTACAGAGCCAGCTTTCCTAATGATCCCAAATAAACCGGCCTCTTTCAAAAAGGTCCCTTATGCAAGTTATGTCACTCCCGTGCCACCTCTGAAAGAATGGGTCTATCAAAGATGGGATGAACTGAACATTGCATCGCACAGGAGATGCAGTTAATGCATTTCTACTTTGAAAATGAGTCCTAAATTGGGACCATATCCTTGAACAACCAGATTATTTGTCCAGTGACATTTCCTTAATGGTAAAGGGCTACATATCAGTGAGCTAAGCAAAACTGGATTGCTCGAGTGTTGCTCCAAGTGACCCAAGCTGGAGATTCAGCATTTGACTGGTCCGTAAACCAGTAAAAAACTTTATGGATATTGGTTTCCCAGTAATAGTAAAGGAAGTTAGTTAGGAATAGTCTGCCCTCCTCTCTCTGTCTCTAAAAAATTCCTTTCTAATCCTTGGAATGTTTTTATTCCAGATGAACACAGATATATACTTGCTTAATTCTTTTAAAAAAACATCTTAGGAATAAAAACAGGTATGGTTTGAAACAGATATGGAAACCTAAGCATGATTGTCATCTTGACTGAGTTTATTCTTCCTATAAGGGTCAGAGGGAGTTTTGACCATTGGTCCATGTCTAATTTAGCGTTATTCAGTGCCTTGGTGAAATTTTGGTTGAACAAGCCATTGTATTCATATGTTACACAGGCACCCAAATAATCAAAACTTCTCATTGATTGGAAACAACACTTTTTGATAGATTCAGTCTATACCCAGATACATTCCCAAATTTTTCAATTAGACTTAGAACAGTAAGTATTGTAGTATTGGGTCTAGACAGAAAAAGGAGGAGGTCATCGGCATAGAGGGATAATTTGTTAACGTGCCCACCTCTCTGCACTCCACTTAAATTAGCTGAGTTCCTAATCATGTTTGCCAGCGATTCAATGGCAATATTAAACAACATGGGGCTCAGGGGACACCCTTGTCGAGTACCATATGAGAGAGGAAAGAAACTAGATGTGACCTTTTTTGTGGAGGCTCGGGCATCTAGTTAGGATACCTCCTGGATGCTTCACTCATACTGATGCTTGTGGTGGTGTGTACAAGATGGTGATCCAAGAAAAGAAGACTGGGCAGATTCTGAATTTTTTGAGTGTAGTAAACAAGAAATCATATTCAATTTTGTCAAACGCCTTACGGGCATCAAAGGAAATGACTACTTCTGGCTTGACCTCATGGCGTTGATAGATTATATTATAAAGACATCATAAATTGCTAGATATCTGCCTGTCTCTTATGAAGCCTGTCTGGTCCGGATTAATAAGTTTGTGAAGAACAACTTCAAGCCTGCCAGCGAGGTCCTTTGCCAAAATCTTATAATCACAGCACAGCAGGCTGATTAGGCGATATGACTCACAAAGCAAGAGATCTTTAGATTTTTTAAGTATCAGTGAAATAGCTGCTTGTGTCATAGTCGCTGGTAGGGCCTTTATGTCTAATATCTCACTAAAAACTTTTAGAAGTAAAGGGACTTATTTTGGTGCGAATTCTTAAAAAAACTCTATGGGAAACCGATCTGGGCCAGGTGCCTTTTCCTGATTTCATTTTCATGATTGCTTCAGTTATTTCTGATAGAGTAATAGTGTCCCCCAACTTAGATTTATCCGAGCCAAACTACTGAAAAAATTTTCCATCAAAGCCGCATCACCAGCCTCCAAAGTAAACAGGTTCTCATAAAATGACTTAAACTGACCATTAATCTCATTTTGGTTGGTAAGTATGTTACCGTGTTCATCCTTTATCGCCTTAATGTAGCCTGCGGTAGTTGACTGTTTTTGTTGATAGGACAACATTTTGTCGGTACAATCCCCAGACTCATAATAAGTGAGACAAGACCTCAGGTGCATGTCTATAGCTTTGAAATTCGCAACTGAATCAAATTCTGTTTGAAGTAGGATTCGCTCTGTATAAATAATTGGAATATAGCTGAGCCACAGTTTTAATTTGCTCATTAGGCTCTGAGGCCCGTTTAGTCCTCCTTTTATTTTCACCAGCAGTGAAAGATATCACTTGACCTCTCAGGTATGCTTTTAGACTTTCCCAAAGTGTAACATTACTTATCTCAGGCGACTCATTAAACTCAATAAAGATATCTAGCCTGACACAGAAAGGAAACAGCAAGTAAAGAAAATGCATGGATAGATTAAACAAAATACAATTAAAGACTTATTTTTGGTACTGAGGTAGAATGTAAATTATTATTGATTATCAGATCTTGCTGGATTGACAAGGACAACATGAAGCTCATGTGACCGGTTTTATGTTTCTACTAGCTATCCGGGCTGGTTCCAATAACCCCTCGACTCTGCGTTGTGTAGTTTTTCTTTTAATGAAGGCAAGAGGCTTCTGGAGTGTCGACAGGTTTATTTCCTGGATAATAACACAAACAGTCCGTGTCAGTACAACCAGCCCCAGCTTCCCACAGCACACTCTGCTGTAGCTCTCACAAAATGGAGCTCAATACGGTGAATCAGCAACATTATAACTTCAATGAACAATAATGAAGATAACAAATGGTAATGATGTACCTGGATAATAACACAAATAGTCCGTGTCAGTACAACCGGCCCCAGCTTCCCGCAGCACACTAAAACCAAAGCATAGTGTTAGAATTAGAAGTGCCTCACAATATTAACAAACTGGAAATACTAAATGGGGCATAATAATACATCTAATAATTACTTTGTGTGATGGTAGTATGAAACTCACCTCTGCTGTAGCTCTCACAAAATCGTGCTCAATATGGAAAATCAGCAACATTTATATCAGCCACACAGAGAGGGGGCGCTATTTCACCATTGCACTGACACATCTTTACAAGTGGAACTCTACAATCTAAACACTGTTACATTCCCCCCTGCCGAACAAACAAAAGCAAACCAGATACATCACGCAAAAACAAAAATATCAAACATACTACAGTATTCCCCAAAAGCACAATCATGGCCATGGAGACATGATACATCCGTTCAGCAAATTCCGGCATCACAGGTACAAAAAATAAAATCCAGTCAAACGACTGTTTTTTCAAAGAATTGGAGGACGAAGGAAGTTGGCCAGACCTCTCCATCACACATATGGGAAAAATTAATAAAATATGCCCACTACATATTTCACTATAGCGTAACTATATACCGGTCCAACACATATTAAGCAAAACAAAAAAAATACTGTCATGTTTTGTCACATTTACAAGAACCACCAAACAAACTTCAGTTCTTTTACAAACAAACTCAAACCTTCACTGGTTTCTAAAGCATTATCTCTATCAATCTGGACACAGGCTTTCCACCCTTGATTTAACTTGAGTCCCCACGACCCCTTCAACAACACGGCCCTTCGTGGGCATCCCACTTTCAGATGAGGCAAAAGTCCTAATTAAGGACACACTGTCTGAGTCAAGTCCAACTGCAGCCACCTCCGCCAAAGAAGGAGAAAATGTCACTGGATTCATAGACACGACTAGACCAGGCCATTGGCCATTAGTGGAAAAATCCACTCGACCATCAGTGTCAACAGCAAGGGCATCACCATCAACCAACTGACGCTCCACATTGATGTCCTCAGGATGAACCCCCTCAGTCAACCCCAACTCACTGAACATCTCAGACCGCAAGCCTGAAACCCAAGCCCCACTCCTGTACTTAGCAGATATCACTGAGATACCGCAGACAGGCTCTCTATCGACGTCTCCTGTCAGCGAACCAGACACAGAGGACTCTTCTACCTCTTCCTGCAGCGAAGCGACTTCGACAGGGAGGAAGTTCACTGGCATCAACAGGTTATGATGCACCACCTTCACCTGTCCAGTAGAGGTATTCTGTATCTTAAAGGTGTGGCACGTCTCATTCTTATCAACGACTGTGTAGATGACACTCTCCCAGCGATCAGCAAGTTTCCGTTTGCCATGCCCCTTCTTGTTGGCCAAAAGGACACGGTCACCAATCTCCACAGGGGATCGTCGATTGTAAAGGTTTGTGTGCCGCTGCAACCGTTTGCACGCCGTCTCTTGAGCTATATCCATGGCTTCCTTGAGATCTTTCCGAAGCGCTTGGACATATCGATCGTAATCAGTGACATCGTGGTGGTCGAGGACAGAACCACAGATCACATCAATCGGAAGTCATGGCACCCTGCCAAACATCAGTAAAAATGGCGCATAGCCGGTTGTTTCATGAACAGTGCAGTTGTATGCAAATATGAGGGCTTTCAGCACATCAGGCTACCTCTGCTTAGCCCTTTGCGGCAAAGCACAAAACATGTTGCCCAATGTGCGGTTCATCCTCTCACAAGACCCATTTCCCATTGGGTGATATGGAGTTATGTGTGACTTCTGAACACCAGCCACATACAACAGCTCGGAGATGAGCGCACTCTCGAAATTTGTACCTTGATCAGAGTGAAGACGCTTCAGAAAGCCATAGATGCAAAAATAATTATGCCACAGCTGGTGCGCCACTGCTTTGGCAGACTGATTAGGGCATAAAAAAAAGCATGCACCATCTTTGTGAAGTGGTCAGTGGCCACTAGCACATCCATGGCTTTGTTCACACAGTCTTCCACTGACTAAAAGTCTATGCAAACCAGCTCAATGGGTTCTGATGTCCTGATGCTCTCTAAAGGCGCTCTAGCTTCTGGCTCCGGTGATTTACCAATCACGCACCGTTTGCAACATCTCACATATTCAGCCACATGTTTAGCCACGCCTGGCCTGTGAAACCTCTGCCTTGCAGTGAAACCAGTGAAACCTCTGCAAGGCAGAGGTTTCACTGGTTTTTCAAGGTGGGGGCAAGGTGAGTCTCGGGTACAGATTTAATCTTGTTCGTAGAAATAGTGTAGTGAATAATGTTCCTTTCTTACAGGTTCGGCAAGAAGAGAGGCGTGGAGGTGAAGACGTGTCCACCAGAGATGGTCCAGGAGGAGGAGGATCCAGAATCCAAACAACAGGTAAGTCCACAGGTAAGTGCACCATGAATTTCAGGCGAGCAGGTATTTACAAAAACTGAGTCGCAAGTCCTGAGGCAAAAAGAGAGAAACAACAAGCAAAGGGTTAAAGTAGCCGTGAGCTTTTGAAATCTGTCGTCTTAGGCTGAGATCCTGACCCATAAGGCGCAATGCTCCAGCGAAGATCTGGAACCAGTCAGGGGTTTAAATGCAGGTGCAGTTCATCAGGGTAACAGGTTGCAGCTGTGGAGGGAGAGTTCCTGGCACCGCCAGCAGGGCGGAGACAGAAACTCTGAATCCTTACAGTACCCCCTCATCAATGATCGCCTCCTGGCGATCTGGGACGTCTTTCGGGGTGGATTCTGTAAAAATCAGAAATTAAGGCAGGGTCCAGTATAAAGGACCTGGAGACCCATGACCGTTCTTCTGGTCCGTAGCCTTCCCAGTCTACCAGGTACTGGAAACCCCTGCCTCTTCATCTGACATCGAGGATGCGGTTTACATTGAAGGCAGGATGGTTGTCAATTAGCCAGGTGGGAAGGGGGAGGACGGTAGGTGGACTAAGAGGACTCTGGACCACTGGTTTTAACTGAGATACATGAAATGTGGGATGGATGCGCATACTTGACGGAAGTGTGAGACGGACAGAGGTGGGGTTAATAAGATGTTTGATGGGGAAAGGGCCAATAAAACGAGGGCCCAACTTTCTAGATGTTTTTCAACTGAATGTCTTTTGTAGATAACCAAACCCTGTCTCCCACCTTGTACGAGGGAGCGGCTGAACAGTGACGATCAGCGCTCTTCTTATTTTGTTCAATGGTTCTCATGAGTGTACGCTTGGTTTGTCTCCAAATCCTATGGCACCTGCGTAGATGAGACTGGACTGATGGAACGGAGATCTCAGACTCAAAACTGGGGAACAGTGGGGGATTGTAACCTAGAGATGCTTCGAAAGGTGACATACCTGTGGCAGCCGAGACGTAGGTATTGTGTGTGTACTCTATCCAGGTGAGTTGTTTACTCCACGAGGACGGATTGTCACTGGCCAGACATAGAAGGGCGACCTCCAGTTCTTGATTACAGCATTCCGTTTGACCGTTTGACTGAGGGTGGTACCTGGACGGGAGAGCCACCTAGGCTCCAAGACCATTACAGAAGGCCTTCCAGACTTGTGAGGCGATCTGAGGTCCCCAGTCAGACACCACATCCATAGGAATGCCATAAATGCAGAAGACATGTTGAATCATGAGCTGGGTGGTTTCGTAGGCTGAAGGGAGCTTGGGAAGTGGGATGAAGTGAGCCGCTTTGGAGAATCGGTCAACAACAGTGAGGATGACGGTGTTTGCCCAAGACGAAGGTAGGCCAGTAACAAAATCTAAGGTTATGTGAGACCATGGGTGACTTGGAATCGGTAGTGGCTGAAGGAGACCTGCAGGGGGTCGGTTACTGCTTTTTGAATCGGGCACACGTTGCACAGGCTGCCACAAACTCCTTAACATCTGTGGACAGGGTTGGCCACCAAAAATATCTGGTCTGGTCAGACTTAACATGCGGTTAATGCCTGGATGACAGGAAAATTTACTGGAATGTAGCCAGTCCAGAACTCTGTCTCGGACTGCCTCAGGAACGTACATCTTGCCCCTTGGTCCTCTGCCGGGATCTGGATCTGTTTGCTGGGCTTCGGTGATCTCCCTCTCGATGACCCAGGTAAGGGAGCTGATGAACATGGTGGGTGGGATGATGGGTTCCTCTTGGTTACAAGGTTCGGAATCGGACCGGAGCCTGGAAAGGGCGTCAGGCTTGATGTTCTTAGAACCGGGTCTATAGGTTATGGATAAGTTGAATTGACCGAAGAACAGTGACCACCTGGCCTGGCAGGGGTTAGGCCTCTTGGCGGTCTGCAGGTAGGCCAGGTTCTTGTGGTTGGTCCAGATTAGGAAGGGTATCTCTGCGCCCTCCAGCCAGTGCCGCCACTCTTCCAGGGCCAACTTGATGGCCAAAAGCTCCCGGTTTCCTACGTCATAATTTCGGTCAGCTGGGGATAGGCGACGAGAGAAGTAGGCACATGGATGAATCTTGCTGTTAGATGACGACCTCTGAGAGAGAATGGCACCAACCCCCGAGTCTGAGGCATCCACTTCCATGATGAACTGGAGTTTCGGGTTGGGGTGGTGGAGTATGGGTGCAGAAACGAAAAGTGACTTTAACTCACTGAAAGCAGCTTGGGCTTCAGGGGTCCATTCAAAAGGTTGTTTGATGGATGTGAGTTGAGTTAGTGGAGCAGCCACCCAGCTGTAGTCCTTTATAAAACAGCAGTAAAAGTTGGCAGAGCCCAAAAACTTCTGCAGTTGGCGTCGGTCGGAGGGGATGGGCCACTCAGCCACTGCTTTCATCTTTTCAGGGTCTGTTTCATAATAACCCTGTCCAAAAATAAATCTCAAGAAGGTTACTGAAGAGACGTTGAACTCACATTTTTCAGCCTTCATGAAGAGTTGATTCTCGTGAAGCCTCTGTAGGACTGCTCGTACCTGTTGCCGGAGCTGGATGGGATCTTGAGAATAGATCAGAATGTTATCTAAATATACGAAAACAAAAATATTCAAAAAATCTCGTAGGATGTCATTTATGAGGGATTGGAAAGCTGCAGGGGCATTGTTGAGTCCGAAAAACATTACCAAATACTCGAAATGTCCAAGGGGAGTCTTGAAGGCCGTTTTCCATCCATCTCCCTCTTATATTCTCACCAGATGGTATGCATTACGGAGATCCAGTTTGGTAAAGATAGTGGCAGAATGTAGTTGTTGGTGGATGGAATCAATTAGCGGTAATGGATACTTGTTTTTTACAGTGATCTGATTGAGACCACGGTAATCAATACACGGACGGAGACTCTTGTCTTTCTTTTCGACAAAAAAGAAACCAGTGCATACAGGAGAAGTGGAGGGATGAATTATACCGGAAGACAATGACTCTTCGATATAGGTTTTCATGGCCTCTCTTTCAGGGCCAGAGAGGTTAAACAGACAGCTAGACGGAAGGGGAGCTCCAGGTAGGAGTTCTATAGCACAATCGTAAGGTCTGTGGGGCGGTAGTGAGAGAGCCTTGGCTTTACTAAACACTGGGGCCAGATCATGATATTCGGGTGGAACTTTGGATAGCTCTATTTTCTCAGGGGCCTCTTTTTTCACAGGGAGAGCGGGTCTGGCAGACTGGTGACAATTCTTCAGGCAAAAGTCACTCCAGGACTCTAGTCTTTTTTCAGACCAATTAATCACAGGATTATGCTTACGTAACCATGGGTAGCCTAAAATCATTTGAGAAGTGGGTGAGGAAAAAACCAGGAACTCCGACTCATGGTGATTACTGGTAGCTATGAAGTGTAGATTAGGGACCCGGTGTTTGATGTGGGCGACGACCTGGCCGGAGATGTCCATAACCAGTAATGGCAAGGTTATTTCCTGCAGTGGGAGTTGTAACTTGCAGACCAGGTCTTCTGAGATGAGACTCTCTTCCGCTCCAGAATCCACCAAAGCATGGACGGCAATCTTCAACTGTTCATTTATAAAGGTAGTGTGAAGGAAAAAAACGGGGCCCGAGGGGTTTGTGTTGAACTGCTCACTAGAACCCCTCGCTTATCTAATAAGCTTGTTCTTTTACCATAAGCAGACATTTAGCTTGGAAGTGTCTCTTGTCGCCACAGTAAAAACACTCTCTAGCCTCATAGCGTCTTTGCCTCTCCTTCGGACTCAGCCTGGCACGTCCCAGTTGCATGGCTTTGGGCTCCAACCCGGTAGGATTTGGTTCCATTCGCCGGTCACCGGGAACGGGAGGCGTAGTGGAAAAGTAAGTTGCATGGGGCTGACAGTCTCTTTCGCGTTGTCTGTTGTCTAGGCAGATGGTAAGTTCGATCAGGTCCTCCAAGGACCGTGGTTCGTCCCTTCCGTCTAGCTGGTCCTTGAGAGGTTCCTGCAATGCATTAATGAAAGCGCATTAATGTCCTAGAGACACATTTGAAATTAATTTATTCCAATCAACCTCCTGTTTATAAGGCTGTTTATATGTCCTCACACAACTAATCTTACAACCTCCCCCCTCCAAGAAAGTGAACCTCTCTCAGTAGGTACGATACTTTGGGTCAAAATACAATAATTTCTAAAGTGACAGTATGATGGTTTGTCATTTCCTATCTGGTAACCCTGCCTGGCATGGAAACTAAAGCAGATTAAATGAGCACAACCATATCCATATAAATGCTTTTCTTTTTCTTGTTGATTTCTCTCAATAAACATTGACAAAAAGAAGGTGAGTCATTTGGTGATAATCCAAGGTCTTTTGACTCATTTAAAGTTTGAATGAAGTTTCTAAGTATTAATATTGTGAGGTCAATAGGTTTCAAATATTAAAAGGTTTTGCTCTTCATGAATTTCAATAAGACCAAAGAAGTGTAAGTTACAAATACAAAAGCCATAGTCGTAATGTCCTGAACAAGCCAAAGTTTTTGATACCTAAAAGGCTGGAGTAGCTGAAAGTATGCTGAAGTAATAATAGTTCAAAAAAACGTACAGAAGAAAGGATAAATGGGAAACCATAGTGTGTTTCAGCAGACTAAAATGCTGTATGCTTACATCAGAAATTTAAAATGTGTAGAAATGTCCTATGTGTGTGTGTTTTGTTTGGTGGTGGTGGTGGTGGTGGTGGTGGTGGTGGTGGTGGTGGTGGGGGGGGGTGATAAAATGCGCTTCACAGTTTTACTGTGATCCAGGTGTATCCTTAGCCAAGATATCAGTCAGTCTGCTTTGACAGACTCTTACAGCTGCTCTTATTTAGAAGACAATGCACAACAACAGCCCAGACACCCTGCAGAGACAACTCATTTCAGCCACTTGTATCCGCAATCTCATTCTTTCGGTCACTACCTTAAGCTCGTGACCATCAATGAGGGTAGGAACTTAGATCAACCGGTAAATCGAGAGCTTCGCCTTTTAACTCTGCTCTCTCTTCACCACAACAGACCAGTACAGTGCACACACTCCGTGAGTTTTACAATTAGCTGAGCCATCACAAGTTAAACAGATACAAACTGAGTATATATCATTGAGACATATTATATCTAGAAAGAGGATGGGAACCTGGAAGTTGGAGCCACAGAAGGTAAGCGCCCCATAGTGACTGACTGTAGTACAATTTTTAAGTGTCAGGATTCCTGTTTTTTCTACTGTGTTTTTTCCACTAACAGCTTTATTTTCGAATTCAATTCAATTCAATTCAAAGATACTTTATTAATCCAAAAGGGAAATTAAATGTTGTTGTAGCTCATAATTCTGGTTTCGTTAAAGAGTTGTTATAGATGCTGATGGCTGTGAGCAGAAAGGATCTCTTGTAGCAGTCTGTCCTGATGTGTCCTTGGCCCTGGTGTCCTCAAAGAGCCCCACCAGTTGAGCCTTGCTGGCCTCCTGCGGAGCCATGACGGCTGAGCTCTGGAAGCCCAAGTCGTGGGCGATCGCCC
The DNA here is from genome assembly GCF_001649575.2 of Kryptolebias marmoratus. Lineage (NCBI taxonomy): Eukaryota > Metazoa > Chordata > Actinopteri > Cyprinodontiformes > Rivulidae > Kryptolebias > Kryptolebias marmoratus. The sequence goes on from NC_051445.1 coordinate 29,711,463, forward strand.
GGGCCAGGTGCTAGAAGGGCAGCTTCCAGATGAGCTGCTCGGTGGATTTCTGGTAGTGGTGGATTTCCTTGACAACCACAGTATCGAGCCTGTAGCGGTGAGGCTTCTTCACTCCGCCGGTCAAGGTGCTCCTGCTGGCAGCTTTGGTGATGAGTTGTTTCCTTGGAGCTTTACCTCCGGTGAATTTACGGGCAGTCTGCTTGGTTCTGGCCATGACTGGACTTCAGGGTTCTTCACATTTAACACTTGTTGTCATGGCTACGCATCATAACAAAATGTCCAAAAGTAAAAAAGGTTTCAGTAAAAATCCTTCCAGCTGCACAGCATCCGATACCAGAGGAAATAATGATCCAAAAAAAGTGATTTACATCAAGAAAAAAAAAGGAATAACATTTTCAAAAACAATATCTCAGAATGAATGTAACAGAGCTATTCCAACATGCAGCCACCTTTAGCGGCGCAACTCTAGAAGCATTTATTCAGGATGAGAATGAGAGGATTGCCACTTTAACTGTGCTGCCACTTCTGACAGCACCAGGCACAGCTGTCATCAAAAACTCCTGATGACTCCTCATGGTAATTAAAGCTGAGCTAAACCACTATCCTCTGATGGATCGTTAAGCATCACATAGTGAACGTCTACGTTTCAGCCTCCAGTGTAATTCCTATATGCTTGTATGAAATCCTTCAAATGCACCTTGGAACTCTTATTGAAAACTTCTCTGTGGACAATCCTCCTGCGACCATATCCATTTGCATACCTCTAAAGAAATTAAGGAGAAGTTGGCTTAATCTTCTATTTGCTCTCCCTGTTCACTCTCTCATCTCATTCGAAGACACTACTCACCTTCTTTCAAATCCTTTTCCCCTCCCTTGAAGACCTGTAAAAGAGAGAAAATTAAGTAAAAACAATCCAAGTGTTACATTCAAGCAATTCAACATGACTCTTATCTGAAACTCTTGCTCTGTCTTCTCTAACAGATAGTCACTCCTGGTCATCATTTTTTTTTAAAAGCCAGTCCAGCATTGCCCTGTGAAGAGACCATCTCTCCACCTGAGCCATATGAGGGTAAGTTGGACTGCTAATGTTTTGAGCTAAGAATATGTAACTCTAAACATCACGTTGATCAGTTGCAAATAGCAGACATTCCCAGCAGCACAAACTGCAGTGCTTCTTGGAGGCTGTGAGCCATAGTACAGCTCAAGTGGTAGATAAACCCTCTTCTGCATTGGGACAGGTGACTAAATCCTATCCCCTCTGACCATTCAATCAAAGGATATGAAAATGCTGATGTCTTCATTGGCCTGCTGGATATCACCAGTGTTGCGACTGATTGGTTAAAGTAGCAGTCTAGTTCCCATTTTTTTAAGATACCTGGGCCTGCACTAAAGTCTTAGAGGTATAGGAAAACAGACCATGTGGATTTGTTTTGATATCATCCAACAGGGATTAATTTTCCAACAATCACATAATTCATATTTATTCCACTCTTACATGAAAACTATTCTTGTGTTCCTCAAACAGACCACAAGCACCTGTATGTGTCCAGCCAGTCAAAGACACCTAATCTTATCTCCATAGTAACAAGGAGACTAGTTCCCAAAACAATATCCTCTATCTGACAAGTGACCTTGACTACATGAAGTTTCATTGGTCCTGGACCCAGGGCCAGCATCTATAAATGAGCCCAAACAGCTAGACAGCAGTGTTTGGATCTGACACATTGACACACATTGTAGAAGAAAAAACAAAAGAGCGAACAAACTTTTATTTTTCAAACAGTTTCTTTAAGAGTCACTGATGTCATTGAGGAAGTTGTTGGTTTGCTGTAATACATTGCTGTAATACATTGCTGATATCCCTTATGGTGTCAACAATATCTCTCTGTGATTGCAGCACAGAATTAGTAGGCATGCCACTATGTATTTTGAAATTGTCAGGGTACTGCATCATCAAAGTATTTTGATTGGTACATATGGGTTTGATTGGTACATATGGGTTATATTAGCTATATTAGCCGGCATATTAGCTATGAATATAGCTAATATGCCGGATTTGCCTTTGTGTGCTGGCAGGATGCCAGAGAATCATCTCCTTTTTGAGATGACTTGTTTCTCCACATCAAATTTGATGTTTTTGGCCAAGGATCAGAATTCCGACTCTGCTGCGTTAAGGCATTTAGCACCTTCTACCACTCATTTCTTGAGAATGATTACCAAACAAAATCATACGACTTGCCTCCACTAAAACATCAATTTCACATTCAGTGAAATTATTTTTCTTTGCCGTACTCGAAACCTTTGTCATAGATATTTGATCACATGTGGAAGGCTGCTGTGTATTTACATAAATTTGCATATTTATTTATGGGAGTGGACGGGGCGATCCAAGTAGCATTTGCAAGGTGCACAGAAACGTGCGCGCACGGTTTGATAAATCTCAATATTTTTGTGTTTACTTTGTTACATGAGGCCCTTGATAAGTTTAACAAATTCTAAGGACTGTCAGGATTTGAGTCCTTGTCTTGGTTGTTCTTTGAGTTTCTTTTGTGGTTGGGTTTATTGTTCTGTTTTCGGTTGTTCCTGTGTTTAGTTTTGTCAGTTGACTTTTCACTCCCTGTGCCCTCTGTGCTCTTGTCATATTCTCTTGTCCTCAGTCAATAATTTGTTTGCCTGCCACGCCCATCTACATCTGCGCCGAGTTTGTAATCACTCACCTGTGCGGCTGTGCCCACTTCTCCTAATTTCCTGCAGCTTTTAAAACCTGGTCATTTCCCTCACTTGTTGCTGGTCCATCGTTGTTTTCACTTCAGTATGCTGTCTAATTTTCCCCGTATTTTGCCTCCTCAAGTTCCTGGAATCCTTTTTGTTATTTAGTTTAGTTACTGTCTCATCAGCTTTTGTTTTTGTTTCTTTTTATTTAAAATAAATTAGTATTTATTTATGTTGACTATAAATTAGTAGTATTAATTAGATAATTCCAGTGTAATTGTTTCTTTTCAACCTGAAATCAGTTGTACCAAAGTGTAGGCCTTCATTTTAAAAAAAAACAAACAAACATCTGAACCAGCACAAACCATTTACTTACATCTCAGACAAATCTCCCTCTGGTTTATTTTAATAATGCAAAAACAAAATATGGAAATGTCAGGTTAAGTAGTGGTAGAATGGTTTAAACCCAGATGCAGGCAGAGAAGGAGCTTAAATGAAAAATTTATTTATTAAATGACAAAAAACAAAATGCTGACATGGTAGCAACAAAACTAAAAAACAAAACTTACAACAACCAACTTTTCAGGGAACACAAGGGGCGTGGCACAAGGAAAACCGGACAGGGAGAGACAATGAACCAGTGGGGAGGTGAAGGAGATGAACTGGTTTTAAAGGCTGAAGGTTATTTGTAAGTGGACACAGGTGACTGATTAGAAACAAGGGACAGGTGTGGGTGGTTAAGGCAGGCTGACATGTACTGAACTGAGGACAGGTGAACAATGACAGGAACACAAAGAGCACAGGGAGCAAAAAACACATAAAGACACACAACACAAAACTAAACATGGGGACAACCAAATAACAGAATTAAAAAAACAATAAACCTAATATAAAAATAAACTTAAAGATACTCAAATCCTGACAGGAAAGCTTTGTAAGCCAGAGTAGATTTTGTGAAGAAAGTCATATCTAGACCAGCTCATCAAAAAGATATCAGTTAGTGAAGAAGTGAAGTAAAGAAGCTCTGCATGTAAACACATCACTAATACAATGACAGATGGCTGAGAGTCTGACAGAGCAAGAGAAATGTAATATCAACAGGCCTAGAATAGATGTTCACTAGCACTAAATTAGTGTCTCTCCTTTCTCCACCTGACCATCCACACACCACACGTGTCAAACTCCTCACCCTGAGGCATCTCTTGCCTTATGGTAATCTAAGACCAAGCAAAAATGATGAGGCTACAAGGTGAGATATCAACTTACGTTTCCTGCTTCAACAAGACAAAAATGACAGCTAGACATATATTTTCTTTAGTGGAATGCTAATTAATCAGAAACTGAAGCTCCAACCAAATTCATTCTCTGTGTGAGAGAAAACTGAAGCAGGCTGAGACTGAATGTTGAAAACAAGAATATGTGCAGCCAGAATGGAGAGAGTGATTGATACAGTTGGACAGAGGCCTAAATTAGACTGATGGCCTGGGTCTGAAAGAACCATGGGCAAAGACTGAAAGTTACGTGCAGAATGCTTTTATCATGTCTGTGCTCCTAAACCAGTATTCTTACACACTATATAATTTTTAATTGTTGTTTTCTTTTGAATTGTAAGTATAATTTTGCTTAGACCCCCTTCACACCACATAAAGTCTGCACTATGTTGTAAAAATCTGACAGAAAGTGGATGCTCTTTGTAGATCCTCCTCTCGTTTTTTTTCACACTAGGCTCAAATATTTTTACCCCACTACTATTTGATTAAATGTATGTTAGCAAGTTGCACCTGGACTACAGGCTTTTTGTATCCATCAACAAGCTTCTGGTATATAATCTTAGCTGGATATGTGACCACTCCTCTTGGGCAGAACTGGTAGAGTTCATTTAAACGTAGTTTTCTGGCATGGCCTGGCTTTTAGGCATAGCCAACAAATTTTCAGTTGAGTTGAGGTCAGGGCTTAATGATAGCCTGCTATATTTGAACAAAAAACAATTTGATGTGCTGGTACTGGTCCATGGGTCATTTGGTACCGGGCCGCACGGAAAGAATAATTAACTTACAGTATTTCTGTTTTGAATTTTTTTCGGAGTCTGAACGACATTTATTTTGAAAACTGACCAGATTCTCTCCATACATCTGTCTATGACTCATTCTTGATGCATGTCAAAACGCTTATCTAGGTCACGTGATACGTTACCGCTAAAACCAAACCCACAAGCAGCAAATTGAGTAAAAAACAAATGTCTCTGGAAGCCCTAGATTGGACCGTCTCGTTACTGAGAAACAGGCACAGGGCTCCCACTGATTAGTGTTATGGTGAGTTTTATTCTTTGTGCACTTTATATTTGTGGTGTATCTTATTTTAAAGGGCATGTTTAAACACCACCATATGGACCAGAGAACATTAGGGGGAGGAGAGGATGTTATTCATGTGGTGATGGTTGAGTGCTGGTGTGTTAGTGTGTGTGTGAGTGCTTCCTGGTGGGCGTTGCCGAACGAGTGATTGACGTCTCGTCACCACTCCTCCCTCACCTGCAACGGATTAGGCTAATCAAGAGGACAGGTGTACTTAAGGCTGTGGTGGGAACCAGACCAGCGCTGGAGCATTACCTACCAAGTGGTAAAGTTGCTGAGCCCCTGCTGAAACTTGTGATTAGTGAGCGTTGTTTTTGCTAATCCTGTTTTTTGTCTTTGCCTCAGGATTACTTTTTGCCTCCGTGGAACCAGTCTGGTTTTTGCCTTAAGGATCCTGCCAAGCAAAGTACTCATCTGTTCTCCCATGCCTGTCTGTCTGCTCATCGCCGCAACCTGGAAGGAAACTCTCACCGAACGTCCTCTGGAAGGATTACATCAACCTCCTCTTGGAACAATTACTTACCATCTCCTCTCACCTCCAAGTTGTGGAACCCTCATCTCCTCATAAGAACATTCTTTAGTCAAAAGCCACTTACCTGTTCAGAGACTTTATATATTTCTCCATCACTTACCTTCTCCTCCATTTTTCAGGTCCTGATTCCTGTTCCTGTAGATACCTTAGTTCACACTGTAAATAAACTCACTTACCGTTACTTCCTGGTCTCCTGTGTCTGCCACCAAACTGCTCTATTAGAAAAAACACTGAAACCTGACAATTCATGTTGTCACAATACCAGGACACAGCTAACAAACCTGCGAGTACACTTTGGATTTATGTTTTAAAAAAATACTCCTGTTTTCATGCCAGTTGTATCATTTTATTGTTGTATTTATCTGCCACACCTTTTAAAGGCTGGTCCGTGAAAATACTGTCTGATATTGAACTGGTCTGTGGAGCTAAAAAGGTTGGTGGCCGCTGGTCTAGCTGATCATTTAACATAAAGTTGAAAAATTTGGTAGTCCTTCCTCATTATTCCAACAACTTTTTGCAGTAAACCAGACCCAATAGTCTTATGCTACCACCACCATGCTTAGCAGTTGGTAGGAATCTTAGGTTCGCAGGCCTCACCTTGACTTCTCCAAACATGCTTCTTGTCATTGTAGCCAAATGGCTCAATTTTTGTCTTGTATGACTATCAAGCTTTTCTCCAGAAGACATTTGGCTTGTTCATGTAGACAGCTGCAGGTTTCAGTCCAGCTTGTGGTTATTAGAGCAAGAACTTCTTTCTTAGTCAGCACCCTCTTAATCCATGGTGATGTAAAACTGTCTTCACTGTGGAATATGACGCTGATGTTTCAAGTTCATGGCAGGCCTTTGTGGTTTCTGGGTTGTTCCTGAACATTCTAATCAGTTTCCTTTCATCTAAGGGGGACATTTTTGATTTCTTCCAGACCTTGTTAAAGTGGAAAGTGTTGTGGTGGTTGTAAATAAAAATAAGAGACAGTGGGTAAACTCAGAAACTGTATAGCATGTGTTCCATCACATCAGATGCCACTAAAGAATTGCTTCAGTCTCATTCTTCTTCTGCATTTCTTAACACTGTCTTTTCTGCCTTTTTGCACCATCCAGTGACCAGAAAACAACAACAGCGACATAAATGCATTACCTGTATAGAACCAAGAACACAACGGTAATGAAACCAAGTAACTCTCTTGGAAACTGAAATTGTTTAGAAATGGCTCCAGAAGACCTTAACTTGTGTAAACTTGCAATTCTACTTTATAAATCTTCACAGACTTTTTGGACTTTCATATATTAGTGTATTGATCACTCCAGTGAGTGCTGTGACACAATTCAGTGTTATGTTGGCAAATTGAAACTATAAGCTACAGCCAATCATGATTACTAAATGAGAAATTAATAGACCTTGGCCATGTCAAATTAAAAGATTTTCTAGAACTTTCAATGACTTATAAACAGATGTAGGTGATTGTATGGCTACATTTGATAAATGTATATTTCTGATCGTATATGGATTAGAGCAATTCCACAATAAATTCAAACTTTTGCACTCCATTCTTTTTTTAAAAAACTATTGAAGCTGTGTGTTGCATAATCATTTCACTCTGGAAAAAGAGCAGTTTAATGACACTCATGCTCAAGATGAGTGTTTTGTAACTTCTAATTGCAACTGTATCAGACAATTTGTGATGAGTTATGGAAACAAATTAATATGATACCCTGGAGGGAACATTGTGCTAGCATTGAGTAAGCATTTAGAACACAGCTGCATCCTGATATGTCATGCTACGGTGTGGCTTGGAGCATGGTGCAGTGGTCGGCAAACATCATAGGATTGTTTAGGGAACGTGCTGCTGACATAGTGTTGTCAAGGCAAAGGGGAGCATCTCAGGGCCATTTTAACTCGCAAAAGTTGAAGTAAATTGTAACTTTTAATGCAAAGGGTTTGCACCCGCATTCAGTAGTTGAAAACCAGGGGTTGTGCAACATGTTTTGCAATTTGGAGCCACAATAGAACACAATCATTACATGTCAAAAATACTAACGCAGCCATTCCCACACTTTACAAAGGGGCCAAAAACAAATTAATGAAAACACTGAGGAAATCATGTCAGAGCTCCAACATGTGATACATGGACATCCATTGCCACAGAATCTGATGTTGCTGTATTCAACATTCTGACTCCTTTTGTTTATTTAGTTTCCAAATTCGTGCTTGAATAAAAACTGTTTTAACTTTACTATATTTTTCTCTTTTAGGTTTACAAGACTTTATGCTCAGGATTTTGTTTGCATCTTGATGCATCCATAATCACACTTCAAACAAAATCCTGAACATTTACAAGGGCCACGCAGCCTTCTGAATAGCAACTGATTTGAATTGTGAGGTACCTAAAGATTCCAACTCCTTGAACACACTAGACATAGGGAAATTATTTCTCAGTGAGTGAACACAACTTTCTCTTCCAACACTATTCTATTTATATATTTCAACACTGTTCTATTTTTTGTAACACTGTAAGACCAGAAAAAAAGATAAAAGCACAGTTATGCTTCAGATAAGCTAAATCAAAGACAATTCACGCAAACAGACCAATCATCAACTACCTCACTCTAGAACTCATTACTTCAGTGCATAGTACCAGTATTTCACAGTGGTCGTTCACATTGAATGAAATAGTACAACAATTACATCATACCTGCTAACCGTCCCGATTTGGCCTGTACAGTCCCGGAATTTGCCCCCCTTGTCCCACGTCCTGCATAAGGGTAAGCAAGACACCCAAATGTCCCACTGATGCTGAATCTATAGCCGTTCTGCTGGTAAGAAGATGAATCTCTGTTGGCTTCTGATGGTCCAACTGGCTCACAAACAAATGATGGTGATAAGAGCTAAGATAAGTCAGTTTACATCTGACAAAACGAACAAACTCTGTGGAGAAATGAAGTGCGTGGACTGTAGCTTGGCTTTAAAATTATTTTTTTTAACTTATTTGTTTTTTATCATTATTATTATCATAATTGTCATCATCATTATTATAAATGTAGTTTCATTGAGTTTGAACTACTCTGTATTAAAATTGAATATTTAGATTAAATAATAAATAAGATGGAAAATAAACATTTTTGTTGTTTAAGTTCAAGTGTGTTTATTCACTGATTCAGTCATCAACCATAATTAAACAGAACTGAAAACCTTTGCTTATTATATCAAATATTGCTATTTTATAAATATGCTTTTAATCAAGATTAATTAATTACAAGGTCTGTAATTAACTCTTTTTTAAAATCTTTTCCCAGACAATGCTCTGAGTGGAAGAGCTACTGACATGAAAAATGAGCAGCTCTGCAGGGAGAGAGTTACTGATGTTGGAAATGAGAAGTCAGCATCTGTTACAGATCATACTGGACAAATGGTGGACTCATATTTTACAGACTCAGATATGGGAATTGTTGGGCAAGTCGTATCTTCTATTTGTATGAGTACTTGTTCTGTATTACCTAGATTTCTCATGATAGCCCCCTTTGTTACTGCATAAGGTTATATGGGGAAAAGGATATTTTGTGAAAAAAGTACTGCATCCCACTGTCCTTTTTTGTACATTATGGAAAGCTGTTTTGTTCTGTTTTTTGTAACCGCTAGATATTGAAAACTCATATATGAGTTTGAGTTTGACATATGGGTAACAGTTTGAAGGCATCTTTTTTTGCCCTTCAGGTGTTCAGCTGGACCATTTTAGAAACTCATCTAAAACTAGACCATGTTCCTGCTCATCCTGAAGGAAGCTGTCTAATGCTGTATTATCAGCAAACCTAATTAAGTACCTGTCAGGCTGAGAACTGCTGCAGTTGTTGTTGTGTATAAAACAAACAATAAGAAAGATAATACACAACCTCACCTGCTGGGCTCTCTTAGCTTGGCTTATAAAGTTGACCAGCCAGAGGATTAGGCTTCTATCAACTGCAAATTCTTCCTTCGGCATCTTGGCTAGAATGTTAGGATGTACAAAATGTAACAAGTTCAAAATGGCATCTTTTAACCTCTCTGCTGGGTTGATAAGTAAACTGTAGGATGTCTAGTAACTGATGTTTCTTTGCCACAATCTATTTTTTGACCATTATATCAAAACATTTCATTACAAGTGAAGTTAATGCTATGGGGAAGTTGTGATTATGCTCAGTTGGTGATGGAATCTTGGGATAATAGTTTAATAGATGTTTTCCATAAGAGAAGAACAATGTCCTGATCCAGTAAGGACTGAATGCCTCATTAAAATTGAAGACAGTTGTTCAGATGCTGACTTCTCATTTCATAACTCTCTCCCTGCAGAGCTTCTCACTTTTTCAACACATTGACAGTGATGTTATCTTCGCCAAGACTTTTACACGTGTTAACTCCCTTGAGCACTTTGCAGATTTCTGTTTGATTTATCATGATATGCTGATTAACTGACCAGTCAGACTGCCTTTGTTCATTTTTAGTATAGTTATGTCCTTTAAAATTAGAAAAAGAAATGCATTTATTTAATTTGACATATCATGACCCCTACTACCCCTACATTGGATTTCATACAGCTTTTGTGAGGGGCAATGGTTGTGGCTTTAACAGATTGCCAAACCAGTTTGGAATTTTACAAGGTCATATTTACTAAATAAATTAATATGATGATCAGTTATCAAATCATAAACTAATAGCGACATAAAGGAGAAGGATATTATGTTCAGTAATCTTATTCTTGTTTCATTTAAACATGTCATTGCTGGTCAGGTTGAGAAGGGGGGCAGAAAAAACTCTGAATGTCATAGGTTTTGCAAAGTTACACACCGAAGCAAGATTAATTTTAGTGACCTCTGATAAGCGTAACCGGGTGTCATTAATACCGGCAAGAATAACAATCAACAATTAGTGTACTTAGTTCCCAATTGCTTATTGAGTGTTGTTAAAAGGAAAGGTGATGTAACACAGGGGTAAACATGCCCCTGTCCCAGATTTTTTGGAATGTTTTGCAGGCATCAAATTCAAAATGAGTGAATATTTGCAAAAAAAAACAAAAACGAATTATCCACTTGAACATTAAATATCTTGTCTTTGTAGTGTATTCAATTGAATATAGGTCAAAAAAGATTTGCAAATCATCATATTCTGTTTTTATTTGTGTTACACAATGTCCAAACTTCATTGTAGTTGGTGTTGTAAGTCCTCACAAAACTTGACATCATCCACTCCAATGTGTTAATTTAAGTTCAAACCTTTATAAACCTTATATAAAAGGTAATATCAAACAGCTGGAGTGCCATAATGCTGTCTTCATTCCAGATCTTAACAGTTTGAGACTGTTTGTTTTCTCTTCAAATGTCCCTGGTATAAGTCAAAGATATGCCGTATTATGATCTGATGTCCTCAAAACAGGAAGGAAGAAAGCTTAGTAGGCACCTTTCACACTCCATTACTTATAAAGGTACCTGAAGTTAGAAGCAAGTTTATCTGTTTTTCCCCTCAGGGACTGGACATTGATTAACAAACAAGAAGGGAGAGCTAGTTGTGTTTTCAACGTCTTCAGTCTCTCTAATGTCTCTGTTCTTTCCTTGTTTTTGTGTATATTGTTTGTGAAGACGGGGTCCTTGATGACTCACTATGATATTAAAATTGAATAGTTTAGGATTGCTCTATAGAATAAATTCTCTTTTGTACTGGATATACTGGATGACGCAGCCTGCAGCATTTCCATTATTAGGTCCACAAGTAAAAAGTACACTCAGACCTAATAATACAAATCCCATCATCCAAGCAGACACACCATGGTTTTAGAGGGATTAATATCAAGTTGAACAATCCACAGTTCTCACAAAACCATACTAAAAAGCAGCAAACAGACAAGTATTTCTAGACAACTCACTGCTGTTGCCACAGAGGAGCTGGCAGATCCAGTGTACAGTACATCTCCAACCCCACTGTTTAGTACACAGGTTATCGTAACTTATAAAACATTCATATCATTTTTGACATTTACAGCAGTTTATTGTGCACAATCATGCATTTTGTTAATAATGGAGTATACTATGACATCATTATAAAAGCTAATAAATGATTTTTGGTGAATGGACTTCTATTAAACACCATCTCACAGTGCAGCTGTTTTCTATAAAAAGTGTTCAACTTTATTTCAGTGTTTTCTTTTCAATTGAATGTCAACAAAACTTTGGGAAACTGAATTAAAAGATGACAGAGATTAGCACAGTGCCAAGAGGCTGCAGAAAGGAGGCAATGAAAGTGTGAAGTGTTGTTGACCTCTGAAGGGCAGTCGGCAACACAAGTATTCGGATACTGTTGGGTGCCAGATAAAGATGTCAATGACAGAGTGGTGTCTTCATCCATGACCAAGAACTTGCCAAGTCCTTTATTCAAAAGAAAGACTATACAATGTTCATCTAAATCTGTAGACACACACACATGCACACCCCATCTAGCCTTTGGGTGCAGGTTCCAAGAAGTGAAGAAAAGAGGAGGTGGTGAGGGGGACTATGAGTGAACAAGAACGGGTTAAGATGGGAATGTGATTTTAATATGTTTTTTATTAGCACTTAAAGTCTGTCTATTGCTTGCCATGTCTATGTGTTCAAAGAGTTATCAGAACCTTTGCATCCTAATTTATCCATTTCTGGATAAATGTTGAGTCTTCAGGCAAAATACAAATCTGTCTGAAATGGTGAAGGGAGGCCATGCTAATATACCTCAGGAGTCAGATGGTAATGAAGAAATGCTGCATCACATTAAGCTTTCAGTTATCAGGCTACAATCTTGGGGAAAGTTTCCAGTTTGTGTCCATGAGGCTGCCACCCTGCCTACTTTTAGGACTAGGCTTAAGACTTGCCTTTTTGATAAATCCTACGTTAAGCATTAGCGTTTTGGGCAAAGCTCTTTGCGGCAGTAGACACTTTAAGCAAGAAATGTGAAGACTTGGAGGCAAACTCTATGTGGAATAATCTTTGATTAATGGTCCTGCCAGAAGGCTCAGAATGTCCATGACCTACAGCGTTTACTGCCAAATTTCAGAAGTTTGGACTTTAGGAGAAAGCCAGCCTGGACAGGGCAAACCATAGACTACATGCTAAACCAAGGGATGGTAAACTGCTACAACCAGTGGTCATTAGGACAGTTTCAAACCAGGGTTATCTTTCTACAACATTTTGGAGAGGATTCCCCTCTGCTTGACATAAACCAGGACTCGTCAGGGAGCGGAACCAAGGACCAGACACGGAAACAGGCTTAAGGTAAGTGAATTTATTTACAGGTGAACATTTACAGGCGAGTATGAAATGTACATCCAGGTAAAAATTAAAAAAAGATTAAAAAACAAAAACAACTGGACTTCTATTCTGTGGTTGAAGATGTTTCACTTCTCATCCGAGGAGCTTTCTCAATTCAGAAATAGAGTGTGGAATTGAGCTTTTAAAGCTGAGATGTGATGTAAGCTGGATTGCTTGCAAATAGTTCTCACTCTCCTAACAATAGAGGCTCGTTAGGGTCCTTGTTTGTCTGACTCACTGATTGGCCACTCTGGTCACATGAATGAAGGTGCTGATTGGAGTGAAACTGACTGGGGATCAGGCCTAAAGCTCCATTGTATGTTTTTGAAAGCTGGAATCTGAGACCTCCTCCTCTGTTCAATGTTGGTTTCTCCCTTTTCTCTCTGTCTCCCGGTGCCCCCCGTCTTTCCTTTTTCGAAGCCTCTTTTTACATATTTTCCAAAAATTTAAGGAATATGGATCTGATCAGCTGGTTTCTCAATGCAATTGATACAATTTCCTTGACTGGGTGAAGGAGAGTCCAGTCCCGGGATATGTCTCGCTGGATATACAGTGGATTCCTGGCAGGAGTGGAAGACTGTGCACCTACCGATGTGGAGGTTCCTTTTATATTTGGGTTTTTGATAACAGGATTTCTGCTGTTTGGACCAGGCAGTTACCTGGATTATCGTC